>NC_057691.1:6456308-6522534 GCF_014466175.1 Vespula pensylvanica | reverse complement strand
AAAAAAAAAAAGAAATATAATAAAAAGTAAAAAAGTGGGAGAGGGGATAAAAATGCAAAATATGGTTGCAATATTTATTTTTGGATTTTCGAGAAAGAAACCGACACACGATGATCGTCATTTTTCGAAGCGATAGTTTAAGGGGGTGGAAAAGAATATACAAAAAAATTTACAATTAGTAAGGACGTGTAAAATTGATCAACGACAAGGTAATAAATTAAATAACAATAAAAGAAAAGAAAAGAAAAAAATAAATATATATATAGATAGATATTAAAAAAAAAGAAAATAATAAAATAATACAAAATAAAATAAATAAAAGGAAATAATCGAAGATGAAATTCTTCCGAGAAAAAGCGGCGTTAGAGTTCAATTAGAAAGTAGTGCGTGTGTACATAATATAATTTCTAAACAAAAAAAAAAGTTAAAAAAAAACAAGAAAAAATAATAACAATAATAATAATAATAATAATAATAATAATAACAATAAAAAATAAAAAGAGCACACTTTCGAGAATTTGCATATGTATTTTGTAAGAAATTATAATGCAAAACTCGCGCGTTTTTTTCTCTATATAAATATAAATTACTTTCAAGTATTTTGTGTGTATATATATGTGTGTGTGCGTGCGTGTGTGTGTATGTATGTATGTATGTATGTATGTATGTATATATACACACACACGTATATATGTATGATGTACGTACGTATGTATGTATGTATGTATAATTATATACCAGAAGAAACGTATATAAAAAAAAAAAAAATAATAGGTTTCATGGTTACAAATGTAGTGTATAGTTGATGAAAGATGCTCCTGCCAATTTACTTACACAACGTGACTGAAACAATATATATATATATATATATATATATATATATATATATATATATACATATATACATTGTATATCTTTTAGATTTGTTTCGTTAGTAGAATCGATTAACTATATGCCACGTAAGGTAGAATAATTTAAAAAGAAAATTTTTTTTGTTACATATATATATATATATATGTGTATGTATATCTATATATGTATCTATATAGTATATTCTATAAACTATAGGTTTATTAGAACTGATTTCTAAAGTATTTGATTTGACGATGACTTAGACGAAATGAGATGGAACCACTCTTGCTGACATTTTGATGAAATATGTATGCGAGACACACACTTTGTTCATTCCTAATATCTTCTTCATTCGTTCTCTGCCTCCGCTTGAACGTAAACGTGTTCTGTACGATTAGCTTTATTTTTTCTCTCTTTTCCACATATACACATTATTCATATATATAAAAGAAGACATTTATTGTGTCATCATTTATAGAACGAGTAAACCAGTGACTTCTTTTTCCATGTTTGTGTGTGTGTGTGTGTGTGTGTGTGTGTGTGTGTATCAATGTGTGTGCGTATATGTGTTAATGTACGTATCTGCGTGTGCCCCTTCACAAATATGTATAAGCATAATCTTTCGTTTCCTTTTAAAGACTATGATTTTATTGACTTACTATAATTTTTATTATATGTATATGTATGTACACATCACTTTATAAATATATAGACAGAAAAAAGTGAATTATATGTAAAATTAGTTCTTATTATGCAGTATGTTATGTTATCATTTACTCTTTTTCTCACGAATATATTGCAAGGAGCACATTTCATTATTATGTTTATATATCAATCATTATAATTAATATACAGTATTACAATAAGAAAAATTTTATTCTTAAAACCAGAATTTTATCGACGAAATGTTTGTTGTTTATGTATTAGAGAAAAAGAGTATGTGGACTATCTTTCGGAGAAAAGAAAAAAACGAAACGAAAAACAAAATAACAAAATAAATAAAATAAACGAGGAAGCATATTTAACTGTTTCAAAGTACAACATTCTAAGGACTGTATTTCCGATATACATATGCATATATATATATATATATATATATATATATATATGTGTATATATGTATATAATAATTTAATCGCACATAACAGATGCATTACACGCTACTATTTTAAAATAATAGTCCACGGCTATCATACTGATAATATGACGTTATTTACTGTTGGAAATTAGTATATAAGAAATGTAAATATTGTAAAAGTTCGTCGTTTATATATATATATGTATATATATATATATATATATGCATGTATGTATATGTATATATATATTCGTTATAGCACATTCTTCCTCCAATTTTCACATTCTATATATGAAATTATATGTATATATTCAATATATATATATATATATAAAATTTGTGTATAACAGCGATTGAAAAAGAAAAATAATGGGGGCAATACGCAAAGCAAGATATTTTATAGTAGAAAAGCAATTTATTTACCTGATCGTATATAGGCTTAGCGACCTAAATGAATAAAAATAAAAAATAAAAAAAATAACAATAATACAAAAATATATTCCACATTATATGCAACACGAATTAAAAAAAAAAAAAAAAAAAAAGAGGAGAAAAAAAAGAAAAACCCGTATGTACAGAAGAGAAAAATACTATTCAATATATATATGAATATTAAATGTGTACATTGTATGTATACATTATCTTTTAATGCTAGTATTTACTAGCACGAATTATTACAAATTCCTGTGTATCATGTGAGAATTTATATCTTTTAAATCACTATAAATAAGAAATTTAGTATTAGCAATATTCTGATATAATGTACATTAGAATTTCATGTCTCTTTGTCCAGAAAATAAATTAATTTTATGATATATATGTGACGTTTATATATATATATATAAATATATATATATATGTATTTATATGTATATATATATTTATCTTATTGGCTGACCTTCAATTTATCTATATATGTATATATATATATATTTTTTTTTTAAGTAAAGCAGCAAATATGTATAACATCGTGAATTTTTTATTTCATTATAAATACAAGTGATATACAACAAATTATAAACACTGCAATAAACTATACAACATATTCTTACAGCTACTATATTTCGTTTCACTGATATTTTATTATTATCAATATTATTTCATTTGTAAATTTAATTAGCTAACTTAGAAGGAATGTCATTATATCTTTGCGATATAACTTTAGCGAAGCACTTTATTTTCTTTTCTTTTTTTTTTTGTTCTCTTTTCTTTTTTATAAAATATGTTGCAAACGATAAATATGATTTAGATGAACATTGCAGTATATGATGTAACAGTATGATGTATGTTTTATTCTATTGAGAGATGTAACAATTATATATACATATAGTTGACAAGATAATTTAAACGGATATACATCTTTCGTGTGCATATTTTAATAAATTGAATAAAAAAGAAACAATAATAACAATTCATCAAGATTTTTTTTAAATAGATGTGTATAGAATTTTAAATATATATATATATATATATATATATATATATTTTACAACCATTATTATATGTGATTATAAATGACATATTATTTATATCATTTACTTAAATTTAAAGATTATTGTATGGCAGACATTGTCTCTTTTATTTATATATATTTTTTTCTTTTTTTTTTCTTTTCTTTTCATTGTTTTAATTATTTATGTTTGATACTTATCGTTGTTGTGTACGATATTATAAAGTTTAGCGTTGAAAATTTATTGTAAATTGATATATGCACATAGATCTATACTGGCTTTATTAAATTTTTCATTAGATCAAAACTATTCCCATCCGGTTGAACCGAAAATGTATTCCCTTTGTTTCCTCGTACTTTTAAAAATCCATAATCATCGATACCTAATATTTTAACTAATTCACTATCTCCATTAGTCGATAGAACTGTAACTTCAGCATCACTGAAAAAGAAAAAAGAAAGAGGGATTATTATTACATAATTTGATTATTCACATAATTTGAATATCATTATATACTAACGAATGTAACCAAAATTTATAATAAACTTGGAAGAAATAATCTATATTTCCACTTTGTACAATATCTAATAGATATTCTATTTCACTAAACACCAAGGCAAAGTAACGTTCATAAGATAAAAATGGCAAGTTCGTTTTATGTATCTTATTATATTCGGCAATGACATCGTTGATACAACACGTAGGTACGCTATTTGAAAGATTAACGCCAACACCTAGAAACAATTGTATTTCGTATCTGATATTAATTTACTTATTTTATTAGAATATAATATAAAGAAAATAAATATATATGTTCATAACATTTTTATACAATATTTTTATTAATACTTACCAGCATTGCATATAACTAAAGACGAATCATAGTGACTGGTAACTATTATACCACCAATTTTGGTTGATTTTCCAACATAAATGTCGTTAGGCCATTTTACTCTAAGATCTAATCCCTTTTTTTAATAAAACAATTATAAATATATTTAAATAGATCCATTAAAATCCTAAAATATCAATTATAGATATTATGAATTGAAATATGAATAAAGATAAAAAAGAACCTCGTATCCAGGTACAGATGTCACAGCTGATACGATTCCAACTATAACGAGATGTTGAAGTATTGAAATATGAGCACCGAGATAAGAATTTCTTGGAATGTGAAGTTGTATGGTAAACATCGCACATCCTTTGGGACTAAGCCATACATTTTTATTTCTTCCTAATTAAAAAAATAGAAAGATTAATATTCATTAATAATAAAATATTCGTAAAAAGAAAAAAAAAAAAAGAATGTTCAATTACCTCGTGCTTGAGTTTGTTGACAAGGAATAACAACCAATCCATGTTGCAACTTTTGACCATTTACAACATGCATTGATGATGTCAATACATCTGCGTATATCACTAAACGCCCCAAGTCCTTTGTTTTGAGACTCTGAAAGAACGAGTTTGATGCGATAAAAATAATACTTGGTACATCGTTATAAATGATATTCAAAGAATTACCTCAAAATATTCAATGGTGGAAAAATTATCAGGACATTGATGTATCATAACGGGAAGAAACGAAGACGATGCTGATTTATCGATATTTTTCTTGCAAAATTGAATTTCTAAATTTTGCATTTTTAATGTATCATTATCCATCTTTTCTTTTAATTTTTCTAGAACCTCTAATTTTAACTGCAAGTTGAATGAAAGTAATTATTGATTAAAATATAATCTCATTGTTTCAACTCGCTTCCCTCATGGTTTCACAATTAACATTAAATAAAAGATAAATACCTCGTGTCTGCCTAAGAAAAAGGCTGGCGTATAATTCACTGGTGGTTTTTTTGACAATGGGCTTACTTCTATGCCTAAATGTACACTCAGTAGATCATTAAATATTTCTAAACGCGCTAGATTACTTTGTTTAAGAGCGTTAAACTTATTTTCTTCGAGCTCGTATTGTGCTGGATCTGCCTCTAAATGAATTTGTGAAAACACAGCCTTACCATTGCTATCAGCTAAATTAGCAAGTATAATACTTGGAGTATGCCATGTTTCTTCCGTTCCTAATACTTTTATCCCAAAGGAATGTGACTTGCCTGTTTTATCTTTTACTGTAGCCGATACTGGTGGACTCATGGCTGTTACGCTAAAAATATTTTTCGATAGAATTATATCACGCGTCATCAGTTAATGTTATTATATCGTTTAATGAAATTCTTACTTTATATCTTCATTTTCATGAGAAAATCGAGTTCTAACGGGTGACGCTTGATAGCAGAAAATATGATGCATCATGCGAACATGTTTCCATTTTCCGTAAGAGAAGTGTACGAGTTCGTGTTCACGCACCTCAGCTGTTTTAAAAGATGGAAGCAAAGTATGAAGTGTATCGGAACATAACGCTAGAAGTTTTCCGCCATGAACGATATATTCGATGAGCTGAGTACTAATTTCAGCACCAACGTTTCCGCATACAACTACAAGGGCTGCTTGTTCCATCCATGTATCGGAACTTGCTTCTTCGCGAGATAAAACATATAATATATATCTACAAAAATGAATTATACAATAAGCTATCAATTTGTAATTATTTTCTAACTTAATAAATTATTATCATACTTGTCGGTGCCAAGTGAAGCTTCTAATACAGCTTTAACATTATCGAGAGACACAGCACTTTCGGCATAAATTAAAACGTTAGGTGGTTTGTGATGCTTAGAATATGGCGTAATTGTACCTTTTGGTGTAAGACTTCTAAAATGATATATAATTAATATACGTAATGTTCTAACTATTTTGTGAAACTTATAAAACTTACTTTAGATTGAATGTAGGTACTGCCTCAATTGTTTTTGTACTATTATCTTGATCATCAATTGTAGATTCAGGTTTTGCAATATCTTCACAAGTTTTTTTTTCCTTATCCTTATCTAATGTTGTTTTTATAATATTAGATTTAATTGAAGATACACGATTTGATTCAGGTACATCGTTAAACGTTGGTATATCAGAATCCTCCAAATTATTAATATTTTCTGACTGTATAGGTTTTGTTTCAATTGTCTCCGAATGTATAGAAACTGGGCTCTCAGCAGATGTTTGTAACGTTGTAATATTATTTGGATTTTCAATCACATTATTAGTTTCTGTTTTTTCATCTGTAGATATTTGTACATTTGTGGATTCATCTTTAGGAAAAATAAATAGATCTGGTATCTCGGCTACGTCCATTGGTTTATTTTGTTGTGATGCTAATTGTGCAGTATTACTTATTAGTCTCAGTTTCTTCACATACGTTTCCCGTTCTTCTATTCCTGTTAATTCTATATTATTGCAATATAGAGATTATATTTATACATCAATTAATACAGATACATTTTAAATTTTTATATAAAATATTAATTAACGTTCTGCGACTTACTATTATCTGGCAGTGAATAAATCAGTTCACTTTGATAAGTACATGGACACCCTGATACTAAAACAGCTGAAAAATTTATGAATTATTTTTCTTAACAATTTCGTTAATATATACATATCTGTATTTCATATACATATCTGTATATTTAATGACATAGTATTTACTTACACAATATACGCGTTAAAGTTAAACCATTGTTGATATAATATTGTCCTTCCATTACAGCAATTGCAAATTTAGTTATAAGATCCAAATCAGTCTCCATAATTATATTTAAATTTTTATCTACCATCCAACTAATAATTAAACCATAATCTTCTAGCTAAGACACGAAAACATAATAATAAGTAATAAAATAAAATTGTTGATTTAAACTGATAAAAATTTTAAATTACCTTCATTGACTTTGTAGAGATATTTGGTTGATACACGTTAAAGTCAGCTTCAACTAAAATATGCATTTTTAAATCTTCAGTTAATGATATTATACTATTATTTTGTTTAAATATAGGTATAAAAGGATTTTCATTTTGATAGGCCAACCATTCAGACATGTTAATTTTTTGCTAGAACATAAAGAAATTTGGTGTAATTTCAAAATACTGTTTTGGACTTAAAATACTTTTTTATTATTAATTTGATAAATACTTGTGGATATATAGTGCATAATCTTGCATCACCATGACTCCAAAGTAAATCTCCAAGTTTTGCAAGTGATTTATTTTGACAAAGATGAGAACTCATGAAATTATCTGTATTTCCATTTTCACTGCTTGGAGGACTAGATAGATTATCATATTCTAAAAATAATAAAGTGAAATTTTCATTACATTGCGAGATAAATACGATATATTTTTATTATCTTCAAAAAATATTATCTCTCATCTTAATTTGTATTGTGAATGTAATTTCAGCCTATCGATAGGCAACCAGTTATACAGAGATGCTGCAACAGTGTTTCTCAATTTAAGAACTAGCAAACGAATACAAATATCAATACGATTTAATTTTGTAAAACGGTAGATATTTTATTTCTACATTTATCATTTTATATTTTACTTTACATTTTCTTTTTTTTTGTTTACTTTATTAATAAATTCATATGACAGCATTGTTTCTGTATTTAAGAAAATTTTTTATATTTTTGTTCTTAACATTCATGTTGAAAACCTCTGAATTAATAAATATAGATCTATACTTTTTTCTATTTCTTTTTTCCTTTTTATTTCATAATTATTCCTGTATATATATATATATATATATATATATATATATATATATATTGCTCTTACCATAAAATAATTGAAATATTTTATAATCTAATATAAATTGCATGTAAAAAAAATGATTCCTTTCGTCTATGATATGATATAAAAAAATATCTCTCGATGTGTATAAGATTGTATAAATATTATAAAAAATTTTATAGAAATACATTTATATAATAAAACACATCTAAAGAATATCTAATACATATTTATACCTTCATCAACACATGCCAATGGTTTAGCGTAGAGCATAATCGATGGTTTATCGTGCTTTGTTCCTTGAAATAAAGCACATAAACGTGCTCTTAAAGATGAAATTCTCCATGTCTGAATTGTCGTCGCTATCATATATAAAAATGTTAATAGCATCTTTCTGGAATAATATCCTATGTGATAGAAGGCTCTTGCATAAATACCTGTATACATAATCCTTATTGAAAGACAATATGTTTGTAAAAATTTTATTTGTTATTTAAAATAAAAATTAATATAAAATCTTTATGATGACAAAGTTATCGAAGATAATTTTCAGTTTATCATTTCACGCATAACATTAATATCTATACTGAAAAGTAAATAACTTAAAAATCAATGCATACAAACAACTGATAATAATGATGATGATAATAATAATAATAATAATAATAATAATAATAATAATAATTTATAATTTAATATTATAAGTTAATATATATATATGTTATATAATTTGTATATATATATATATATACATTACATAATTTTGTATTTATTAATTCTAAAGTAATTTTTTTATTAATAATAATTTATTTATTGATTCAATAATTGAATCATGTGTAAAAATATGAAAAAATGGCAGGGCTTGTGGATCTGAAAAGAAATGAATTTGATGGAAAGGATAAATGCATTATAGTATTTGTCGAATATTTCCGAAAAGTTGTTTATCTCTAATTGATCTATTATTTACTTTGCTGATAAGAAAAAGAAAGGTAAATGGCGGTAAATTGTTTGGTTTGCATCTAAAGAATAGGATATTATTTATTTGTATACTATTATAATGTATTATAACTATTTTATATTCGAAAGTATTTGTAAAAGTAAATTTTTGAATGGAGAAAAAAGAGAAGAAAAATAAAAAAAGGAAATACGTCAATAATTAGCAAGACCACGTGTAATCGTCTAATAAATTATTACTTACCGGACAGAAAGCATAAAATCTTTAACTTCCTTAGATTTAGATAACCATAAGCTACGTCTAATGAATAGCCGATAAAAATAAAGAAGACGCAATAACATTAGCAATATTGCAACACGCAATAATCATTCGATGCTCCCTATCAAATGTTTCAACGATTAATTCTTAAAAACATAAATTTGTTTGGTCATACTACAGACGAGTTTCAGGCCATTTGCATAATTTCTCTTTTGCTATTGGCTATTCGATGTAATGCAAGTATTGCCATCTGGTAAAAATGAAAAATCCTATTTAGAAACTATAGTGGAACATTTAAAAAAATTAAAATATCTAAAACGTTTCTGAACGTTTTCGCAAATAAAGAATTATTTAAGTAATGAATAAATTAATATAAATATAAATATAAATATAAATATATATATATATATCTATTAATTATTAAGAAAGATTAGAAAAAAATTAATTTATAATCTCTACACTTTTTATCCGTCAACATACAAAATTCGATTGTTTTTTCAGATGGGTTATAGTGTGCATTTTTATTGATTGGATTATTTTATACGTATAATTGAAAGCGTATATTTAATTTTATTAGATCTCTCTAATTATGTTAATATTTATGTTTGATATATTATTGACAATGAAAAATCTACGAATAATTTCACCATGAATGACTAGAAATTGAAGAAAGGCGCCATTTTAAAATCGACGCGTACATCGATGTGCAGTAATTACGCCCGGCTATAGAAAACATAACAGGTGTCAAAGCGAGGTAACAATACCGATATTGTTGATGTGTGTCAGTGATTCATTTGATCTTATTTGAAAAAATAAAACACATACATGTATTAAAATATATAAATCGGAAATTCATTACTATCATGTTAAGACTACGATCACGACAACAGAAAATTATATTAAAGATGGGTTAAATGTTGATGAAAATAAAGATTGTCAAGGAAATACGCTTGACAATTTTATTATCTGATTATATTGAAACATATACAAAATGATTATACTTTATATTTTGTGCACAATTCTCAGCGTTTTTACCATTCTTTATTGGAATGGTATGTTATGGTGCTGCTTCTATGGATTATTAACCGTATTTTGTCTTCTTATCGGGCCTTTAGTGGTTATGTTAATAAATATAGCATTATCATCAAAGCATCAAACAGGTGTTGGCACTGTTAAAACTCTTGCAGAGATGGATGCGTTTCATAATTTATTAATGGTATGTTATTTTATTAGAAAAACTGTGATTACATTAAATCATAGTTAATTAGATTTGATAAGAAATAATATACGTTTTTTCTTTCATTGCAGAAAGGATACGAAGCCAAATTATCAAATGTTAAGAAGCAATCTCGATATCCAATGATTTTTAGTCGTTTAGTAGATGGAGCTTTACAAAATCTCTTAGATTTAGCTTTTCAAGATTTTATTGGTTGTTGGCTTAATGATTTAGCATTTAATTCTGATCAGATATTAGAAAATATGAAACAAGATGTATGGGGTGCTATACAGAGTCTCCATGATCGTCTGTTAAGAGTCGATCATACTAAACTAGTAGTGTTTAATATAGTTAATAAAGTAACTTTTCATTTTGAAAAAATCAGAATAGCGCAAGCAGCTTCGTGAGTATCTATTTATTAATTTCCGAAAGATAACGCGTAACCCTGAGATAATAATTTAATTATTTCAGATCTGTTGGCGAAGAACCTGTTTTCATTTTATCATCACATTTGATGTCTCCTGCAGCGGAATTGGAGTATTTAAGAAAAGTTAGTGAATTGTATATATTGTTTCTAATGCCACGCAGTTACTCTCTTTCCCCAGCAAAATTTCTTTTGAGGGAGATTCTCACCTGTAAAAGTGGGTGCAATGCAACAAATTATAAAATATAATATTCGTATATGATACGTCATAATAAAAATATATTTTTCTTATTTTATTGTTTCAGTATTAAAACCAGCGATAGATCTGATAACCGATCCTGATTATATTAATCAAAAGATATTATTATATATTGAACAGCAACAACTTGCAGCTGCAATGCACAGAAAAACATACGAATATGCTGAATCATTTGAAGATTTTATTCGTATGATTAAAAGTTCCCGAGATGTAGAGGTCCTTAAGCATATTAGATATAATATTGTAACCGAAATTATGCAGGCAACAACAATACAAAATGTAAAAAGAGCGCAGGGTTTGGATCCAGACAATAATGCATTTGGAAAGTCTGATGTAAATCAAGCAAGAAAGTTAAAAAGATATATTAGTCAATTGACATATGCAAAGAATACGTGTGAATGTCATATGCAGTCGTTAGGATGGGATGGTTATCCTGTACAGGTTAGTTTGTTATTAATATTCATTGTTATTTCTAATGTCATTGCTAATCATATTGGCTATAATATAATTGATATTTTTTAGGATAGTGATATATGTGGTTCAACTGCAATGACAGAAGGAAGAGTATTGCCTCTGCAAACAATTTTAGACAATGTCATAGGTCGCAAATATCTTTCCCAATTTTTAGAACAAGTCTCAAGTCAAGGACTGATAGGATATTGGGCTGCTGTGCAGGAATTGAGATGTGCTGATAGATCTAATTGGCATCAGCTTGGAGCTGAAATTTTTTATACATATATTAGATCACCGACTGCCGAAATAAAAGTCGATAAAGTTGTACGAAAAAGAATGGAAAGTTTCTTATTAGGGGATAAAGGGCCAGCCGTGTTTTACGAGGTCCAAGAGAGCGTAGTCAAAACGATAGAAGAGAAATATTATTCCCCATTTTTGGTTAGCGAACAATATAAAAAAATGCAAGAAGAATTATTAAGCGCAAGAGCAGATGGTAAGTACATTGAATATTTATCTTTATTTATTGCAAGCCACTGTCACTAATACATTTTGTTTATGACATTTTTTTATATGCAAGCTTTTTTAATACAGATAGAGTTTTAAGTATAGCATAAAAACACGTTATCTCGTTCGTGATCTATTTCGTTAGAGAGATTAATTTACCATATTTTTTCTCTCAAGTTTTTCTAGTAAAAGTTAAAACTAAATATAAGATTTTTATAGATACATCATATTATATTTATAGATACATCATTACAGACCATTTTATAAATACATATTCCTTTACTTAAAGTATATCAATTTTTATGTCAATAAACTGAATTGATGAGTATGTTTTTTTTATTTAACACATAGTAGACATCAAAGTGTATATATATATACATATATATACATACATATATATATGTATATACTATGCAAGTATATATATATATATATTCTGTTCAGATAATCGAGTAACGGAAAATTGAGGGCAAACATGTAACCAGCTATGTCTCTTTAAACGATCGATATTTCACTAAAGTGTATAATGGGGGAACATTTTTTTTCCCTTTTCTTTCTCTTCTTCTTTTAATGTCTTTAAATCTTTTTTTTCCGAATATAAAATTTTCGGTTACCTATAAAAAAAGAAAAAGAAAAAAATCATTCTAAAAAAAAAAAAAAAGATTTCATTCGAGAGAGTTTATATTAATGAGAATAAAAAATTGATAAATAATGCGATCTGCATAAAAAAAATTAAAATTAATATTAACAATAATAATCGATATCACTGTACGGTTACTCGATGAAGCTTTTATCGATCTTCATTTTTAATAGAAAATTCTTATTTTAAATATCTCTCTTTCAATGCTAATTATTGCCACTGTAATTAATAAAATATAGATCTAAGGAATATGTATGATTTCTTTGATATCTTTGATTATCATTATTACTGTTATTATTTATTTATTATATTTTTTCATTAGAATACATTTGATAATTAATTCATGTTGCTTCAGCTTGATGATCGTAAAACATTGACTTACGACACATGCACACACACACACACACACACGTTTATAGTCTAATATGTAGTAGTTGAACAAGTTGATCTTTTGTTTGTAATCACATCCTTCTCTCTCTCTCTCTCTCTCTCTCTCTCTCTCTCTCTCTCTCTTTCTATTTCTCTCTACCTCACTCCTTTTCTTTCTTTAATATCTATCGCGCTATCAAGTGTTTAAATTGTTGAAACATCAGGGTTGGTGGAGGATCAACAAACGGTCGAAGGAACTCTATCTGAAAATTCACCATTGCTTGTCGGAGAACATTCCAATTATGCACGTAGTAAATTGGACCAATTACAAGAGAAACTGAATAATAAAATGCAAGCTTTGCAAGCACTTAAATCTTCTGTTAAGCCCGAAAGCAGAGTTTTAAGTATTCTGGGAAAGGAAGTTGAATGGTTGCAAAGTGAAAAAAGACAACTAGAAGCGCACTTGAGTCATACTGAAATGTGGGCTGAACACTTGGGTCGATGGAGAGCTGATGTACAAAGTGCAGATGTATGTTTTTATTTAATTATTTCCTATAAATTATGTCTGAATTATATGCTGAAGTGTTACGCGCGTCTCTAATTTGCGTATGTCTTTTAAGATATTTATATTACTCGAAAACTTTTATAAATGGATTCGAAATATGTCGTGTGTATATAAAATAAAAAATATACAATATATATATATATATATATATATATATATATATATATATATATATATATATATATATATAAGAAAAAAGAAAAAAAGAAATTTATTCGCATGCGTCGTTTATAAATAGATACATATATGCATAAAATTAAAATATTTTCATCTTGCTTTATTCTACTTACTGTATGTATCATGGTCGAACGGCTTTTATACGCTCGCTTTTATAAATTAGCAAAATGTTTTTAGAAGTTTGTAAGCACGTATTTTTCGTTCTTTTAATCTCTTTCTCTTTTTCTCTCTTTCACTCGCTCTGTATCTATCTATCTATTTATTTATCTATCTATCTCTCGTACTATGTTATTCTCTTAAATTTTTCAGTTAAAACTTATTCGGAACTACAATCTACATGTTTTATAAAATTAATTATTCCGTAAATGAATGTACAGATACCAGAAAACGGCGAAGCTCCACAGTTCGTACTGGTTATACATATGATAGAGGATGATAACAACGATCAAAGTATATCAAGTGGTTGGGTAGTACTTAGGAAATTACAAGACTTCCAAGAACTTCATAGACAATTACGTCAATTGTGTCCCTACGTGAAAAATTTCGACTTACCATCCCAGCCATTAAAATTCTTTGGAAAATCCGATAAGAATACTCTCGACAAAGCCAAAATGCAAATACAAAAATATTTAAAAGTATATATTTTTTGTTCAAACATTTTTTACCAATAAAGTAATACAATTTTTTTTCTTATCGAATTAGATCACAACAATCGTGTATATATATATATATATATTTTTTTTCTTTTTTTTTTAGTTCGTATTGGAGGATGAAAGACTCAATCAAAGTGAAGCTTTATATGCTTTTCTTAGCCCAAGTTCGGAACATTTAAAACACTCGGCACCATCTCCCAAAAAATCACGATTTTCATTGTCTACATTGTTTAAAACTTCGTACGTTATTTTATTATATAGCTTATATGTTGTACTAATGATCATTATTATGTCTTATCTATCTATCTATCTATCTATCTATCTATCTATATATATATATATATATGCATGCACAAATATATATATTTTATCTTTCCTAGATCCGGAAACAATAGCGAGTCCCGAGATAAAGAGGATGAGGAAGATTACTCGTTGCTTCTCGACGATAACGATACTAATCGATCAGCAACAGATTCTTATATAGGTCCTGGAAAAGATGCTATAGCTGAGCCATTGTATGCACTTTTAGGTGAAATTTTTGATTTACGTGGTGTCTTTAGATGGCTTCGTCGATCCCTTATAACCTTTGTTCAAATCACTTATGGTCGTACGATAAACAGGTAAATTTTTTTTGAAATATCATAATCTAGAGATTATTGATAAAATATTTAAAATTATTCTTTTTTTCTTTCTTTTTTTTCTTTTCTTTATTTTTCTTTTTGTTTTATAATTTTTTTTTTTTTTTAAGGCAAATCAGAGACACAATTGCATGGGTATTTTCTGAACCGATGCTTCATTATTACATTCAATTGTTTACAAAGTCCTGGTGGCCCGAAGGTCATCTCGTATCTGGGACGGTATTAAGAACGGACGAAGAGAAATTAAAAACTCGTGGAGAAGCTCGTAGACAAATTTTAAATAACGTACCTGAGGTTCTAACTAATTTAGTAGGAGCACAAAGTGCGCAACGTGGGTTAATAAAGGTCTTCGATACTTTGCAAAATGTTAATCTTAATAAACAATTATTTTATGTACGTTTAAATAATCTTTTTATATCATATAATGTTAGGAACTTATTTTATAATGACGATAATTTTTATTAATTTTCTTTTCTTCTTTTTTTTTTCTTTTTTTTTTTTTTTTTCTAGGATATCTTCGAAGTGGTGATGTACGAGATCTTTCCTGAATTACAAGAAAAGTAAAAAAGATTTTGTTGAAAAAAAAAAAAAAAAAAAAAAAAAAAACAAAAACAAAAAGCGAAAAAAAAAGGAAAACAATAAAAGCAGATACAAATGCGATTAGAAAAAAGAAAAGAACACGTCAATGTGGTATGACTGCCATATATTTTTATTCGTTAAATCGGACTGACGATCATTATTCGTTCATTACACCGATTAACCATCAGGTGTCCAATTTAATCTCTGACAATTACTGTGATTTTAGCATAACTCGAGCGAAATTTTTTTTCCTCCCCATTGTTGTTCTTCTTATACTGTTTTTTCTTTTTTTTTTTTTTTTTTTTTTAGACAATTATACTTTTAGTTACTATTTTCTATATATGTAATTTTCTTTTTGTTTCTTTTTTTTTTTTTTTTTTTTGTTTCCGTTTACACACTGTCGTGAACGTGGACATTACATTGATAGATTATTGTGACACAATGAAATAAATTCTGAAAAACAGAAAAAGAAAAATCAAATTATCTTTTTATTAATATATATATATATATGTATGTATGTATGTATGTATGTATGCATGTACATCGATCACTATAAAATATTATTTATTATAGTTATTTATTATAGTTATAGGGGATCTTCTCTCGTGAAAATTTATCTAACATCATTTTCCTCTCATTCTCTCTCTTTCTATATATATATATATTTTTTTTTATATATCTTGTTTTATATATAAATTTAATCAAAAAATATGATATATGAGTGGCTCCAAGAAAACTATTTTTCAAGTTCGTTTCTTAATAGCCAAGAGAGAAAGAGAGAGAGAGAGAGAGAGAGAGAGATAGAGATAGAGATATGCATTCAAAGGAAGTCTATATCGATTCACGGTAGGAGTCAAGTACCTCTCTTAAGAGATTTAAACTCGTCAACTCTCTGGTATGTTTATCGTCACCACTTGAGAATAATTTCCACTGAACGTTTAGAGTTTTTTTCATTTCAGTTTCTTTAAATGCAGAAGTAATATAACGAAGTAGCTCCTTCTAAAATTTGTGTTCATCTCAACGATTCCCAGACCAGGGTAATAAACTTTTGGAGAAGGAATGTATACATGAAAAAAGATAAACGAGTTCAATCGTTATTCCATCGGATTAAGTTACACTTTTATTATTATTTTTAGTCATTAATACTTTTTTTTTTCTTTTTGCACGTTTTTTTTTTTTCTTTCTCTGTTCATTACAACAATGGAAACGAAAAGAGAGAAAGAAAGAGACACAGAAAGACTCTAAAATTTGTGTTCATCTTAGACTAACTCGAACCAGGTAATAAACTTTTGGAAGAAGTGTATACTTTAACTAAGATAAATGTTCAATCTAATCCAAACTTTTATTATCATTTCTATTAATTTTCTTTTCTTTTCTTCTTTCCATCACGTATTTCTTCATTCTCATTCATTACTACTACGGAAACCGAAAATACAGAGAGAAAAAGAGAGACAGAGATAGATAGAAAGAGGGAAAGAGATAGATAGAAAGAGAGAGAAAGAGAGAGAGAGAGAGAGAGAGAGAGAGAGATAAATCGTTCAACGACACACTTTCATCATGAAGCGAGAATGAAGCAAGCTCCTGGCAAAGACTTAGCGGAAACTGTGAGCTCTTTAGCGAGCACCGAGCGTGATATTTACGAACATCACAGTTAGCTAGTGGTTGCTAAAAAAAAAAAAAAAAAGAAAAAAGAGAGAGAGAGAGAGAGAGAGAAAAGAAAAATAAAGAAAGAAGAAGAAAAGGAGTAAAAAAGTAATAATATTTTTTAATTCTCGAACAGTCTCAACACGTTCATCTTATTTAAAGGATATAATAAACAAAACGGAGGATATAATAAAAGAAAAAAGAAGATTCGAAACTTTCAATAAATGCCAATGATCCTATTTATTGTACATTAATTGATGTATAATGCAATGGTTATAAATCAAATTATACGTGTTGGTTGAGTTTGTTCGGCTTTAGCAAGCAAACGTTCTCACATGTTTGAATGAACGTTCAAAACACGATACCCAAGGCCATTATTACGATACATGGACCAGCCAAAGTATATACTATGTATGTATATGAATTATGTACATGTGTGTTGTTTAAAGTTATACGTAGAAATTTATCGTTCGTACATATTACCACTCGAATACATACATAATAGGTGAGTTCGATCATTTCATTTGTTAATTAAACGTGTGAACGTTTAATATGTGTAAATTTTTATCGTTTCATTTTCATTCCATCGCGGAAAGATATAATTTTGGAAATTATTATTATTGAACGGATTTATAAATATAAGTATCATTTTTTTTTTTTTTTTTATATAACAAATTTATTAATATGACGATACTTTTTTCTTTCTTTATTTATAAATTCATTCAGTAAAATTTATTGGTATTTTCTAATGGGAATTTCTATTTTTATTTTATTTCTTTTTTTAGCATTTTGTATAGGTCTATTATATTGGATTTATTAATATGTATGGAATTTATTTCGAACTATATATATATATATATATATATATATATATATCGGTTATAAAATACTTTATTAAAAAATTATAATATAATTATACGTAATATAATTATATTATATAATTCATTATATACGCATTAAATAAATTGTATAAATAATTTGGTTAAATTAAGTATAATTACGTATGAAGTCGGAAATAATGTTTCTCTAAAAATAACGTGAATATTTTAAAAAGTCATTGGTCTACTATTATATTCTGGAAACTTCGTTATCGTCGAACTTTAGACATTTGCACCTGAGGCAGGTCTTTTAAATGGCCCCATTTGTTTCTGTGTCATCGCGCCAACTTTCAACGTATCCTTCAAGTCAAGACAATAGATTGAATTACTTTAGTTGTCTAGAAAAAGCATTTTTCAAGCTTTCCACGGTACTATATAATAAAAAGTACGACTGAAATCATGATTTATTATAGCTATATATATATAACGTCTAAAATTTAAATCAAGTTGTAATAACAATTGCAGATATCTCTTTTTTTTCTCGTAGCTCTATAGAAATTAAAAAAAAAAAAAAAGAAAAAAAAAAAAAGAAAGAGAAACAACCAAACAAATTTCATTCATTCGACGGTCAAAAGAGAGGATCAACGATCTACATGTATTATTGTCTAATCCATTGGACAATAAAAATTGGATAAAGGGATTTGCCAAATAAAAAATAACTTTGACGACGAGTGATAAGTAAGAATAATAATAAAAAAAAAAAAAAAGAAAGGAAAAAAGAAAAAAATTGTTCATCCCTTCCCCGATAAAAATTTGTCTTCGTCTGACTAAAATTGTAACAATCATTCTCTCTCTGTTTTACTCTCAATAATCCCCCGCGCAAAACCGAGGGAAACCAAGGCAACGAGCGTCCCTTTGTCGTTCGATTTAATCTCAGCCCGAAAAAGCCGCCTTGTCCTATTCTAACTCTCGTGCGAGAGAGCTAAAAGGCGTCTCTCTTTGGGCTTTTTCCGTGTATCTCTCCTATATATTGCAACATACCTAGCTACATAGATACGTACAATATATATATATATATATACACACACACACACACACACACACATAATATACATTTGTATCTATACATAAAGAAGCTTTTTTCAAGTTTCCTCTCTTAAGAATGATACGTGAAAAAGAAAAGAAAAGGAAAGAATGAAGAAGAAAAAAAAAACAAAACAGAAAAAGAGAAAGAAAAAAAAAAAAAGAGAGATACCCTCATAGGTATGACCAATCTTTTTGAATAGATCTCGAACGCGAGATCTCTTTAACGTGTTGTTCTTGTGTTGTCCATTGAAGAGAAGTATTCAGTGAGTTTGTCGGTTTTTCGATGAAAAGTAAGATGGTAGTGGATAGTTCGGAGTGAAGGGTGAAATTGGTTCTACGAACTCTAACGAGGATTTCTTGTTGGTGTTAAAAGAGAAAGAGAGAGAGAAAGAGAGAGAGAGAGACAGAGACAGAGACAGAGAGAGAGAGAGAGAGAGAGAGAGAGAGAGAGAGAGAGAGAGAGAGAAAGAGAAAGAGGGTAGAGAGAGAGAAAGAGAGAGAGGGATGCTGCGATCGATGGCATCGAGGCGCCTAGCAGCCAGGCCCTGAGCTCAGCCCCATCATCCTCCCAGCCTTCCCTCCTCTCTACCCCCTACCCCCCTCCCACCCTCCCACCCGCTAGATTCTGCAGCACGAGTCGACAAAGTACGACGACGTACGAGTCGTTTGTGTGCAGTATGCACCGGGCACTTGCGCGTCGACTCCCGCGCCCATCTCCAGCGCCTCATCGACTCCAGCTCGAATCTCGTGTAAGAGAGTCACCGAGATTCGATCGTGGAGTAAGGATAGGATTCGCTAGTGACGATTTTTTTTCATCGTTGAAATTTATTTGTGAAAATTGTCGGTCAAACCAGAGACTCGCACGGTCTTTCTGTTCGCTTCTCTTTTTGTTTGTCCGTTTGCCTGCTTGTCTCTTCCTTTCTCTCTTTCTCTCTCTTTCTTCCTCATTCTATCTATATTTCTCTATCTCTATCTCTTTCTCTCTCTCTATCTCTCTTTCTCTCTCTCTTTCTCTCTCTCTCTCTCTTTCTATCTATCGTGATCGAGTGTGGTGAACGAGTGTGATTGAAGGTGTTGCTGGCGTAGATGGTGTTGTTGCCGGTGTTAGCACCGGTGGTGCGTTAGTTATGATTATGGTTACAGTGGCGGTGTCATCGGTGGTGGGTGGTGCTCCTCTCAACGTGCGAAAACCGGGAATTGGTATATAGTTCGAGCACACTATGCTGCCGTCGAATCGGACAACGTTCTTCAAATTGTCACTGTGATGCTCGACCTACTGGCGGATGATTATGGTAATTCTTATTGTAATTATTTCTTTTCGTTTGCTCGTATGCTTCTTTGCTTGCTTGTCTGTCTGTCTATCTGTTTGTTTGTTTGTTTGTTTGTTTGTTTGTTTGTTTGTTTCTTTTTTTCTTTCTTTTTTCTCTTCGTGGATGGTTACTTTCTTGCAGGTAGGAAACGTGTTCGTTCGAGGAACGGAATACTTGATTCGAAATTTTTTATTGAAAACAATCGAGGAAAGTAAAATCGAGGAAGAATCGCGGGTAATTTTACGGCAATCTAACAATATTTCAGGAGATAGCCGATGTCGGAGGTGGCCAGGTACGAACAGGACTGATCTTCCTCTTCCTTATATCGGTGATCCTGATCAAGAGGACTACCGGTTCGAACGGCGGCACCTGCGGCCTTGCGGAATTGACTTGTCGAGATGGACATTGCGTACCGATTGATGCCTATTGCAATGGTAAAAATGATTGCGGAGATGGCAGTGACGAACCAACGCTTTGTACTCCATGCAACCGCACCTATCACGGCCAGGAGGGTCGTACCTATCATTTGGAGCTTTCTAGACCAGCTGAAACGCGTCTTCCTTTTCTTTGTCACCTGACCTTCACTGCGGCTGGCCGAGGTTACGGGGAACTCGTTCAACTTCTTTGGGATTCTTTCAGCGTAGGACGTCTCGAGCCAAACGCCGAATATCTATCGGCCAGTTGTCCCGAAGGATCTTTGCAATTAGCCGAATTGGGCAGACACTTTACAGGTGGATTTTGGTGCGGCGGTGGAGAAAATCGTGCGACTTATTACAGCGAGACCAGTACGGTCACCGCCTCGATTCGTCTGTTTCACGCACCACCCTCTGTTCCATTTGAATTCCGTCTTAGATATCGTTTCGTTTCACGAAACGATGCCGTGGCACGTCTAGGAAAACCGGATTATCCTATCGAGAGAGGCTCGCCTGTTCCAGGAACCTACTGCTCCAGAAACTTTTACGAGTGCCACTTGAAACAATGTCGTCTCCAAAGTCCAAATTATCCAGGAGAATATCCAAGAAATGCGAGCTGTATGATTACACTCCGTCAAAAGGAGGTACCAACTTGCAAACATGCTATGATATCCGTTAAAAACAGTCCAACCGGTCCCACTGGATTAACAAGTTCTAATGCGTC
This sequence comes from Vespula pensylvanica, assembly GCF_014466175.1. Classification (NCBI taxonomy): domain Eukaryota; kingdom Metazoa; phylum Arthropoda; class Insecta; order Hymenoptera; family Vespidae; genus Vespula; species Vespula pensylvanica. Next base: position 6,500,788 of record NC_057691.1, on the reverse strand, counting down.
GCTCAGCATTTGGCAAGATTGCACACCTGAAAAAGATCGACTAATCTTTCACGACGGCTTGCGTACCGAAGATCCAATCCTCCTGATTTACTGTGGTGGTCCTTTACCAAGAGTCATTGCCAGAGGACCAAATATGCTCGTCGAGTTTAGAAGTTCACCGATTGCCATTCCTTTAGGAGCGTCGGCATTGAGACTCGAATTGGAAGTTCAAGTTATCTATGTGGACTCGGATGGTCTGGATTATGCCAGAAACTCCGAAGGATGTCATTTCTTTGTCAATGGTATTTCTACACGTTTATATACCTGAGTTTATATATCATTCGCGTGAGTCTAAAATTGATGCATAGTGCAATAGGACTATTCTTAAGAGTGCAATTTATTTCGTATAATATTCATTCAATTATACTTTATTGTTTGTTAATCGGAATTGAGTTACTACGTATTTATGTATTATTTATTAAAATTCATGATAATACGCGAGTCTAAAATTGACGAGATTAACAATATTTAATTTATTTGATATTATCCTTTTTACTTTTTTTTTTTTTTTTTTTTTTTTACTAAATATCAAGTGAAATATACAAAAGTTCCAGTGATTCATGCGAGTCCACGAATGATGCAGGTACAGCCAAAAGGAGCGGCACGTTAAGAGCTCCGCTTCACGCACTACCACCAAGTTCCAGCTGTACATGGAACATAAAAGGATCAGCCGGTGATCGCGTATGGATATATTTCTCGTCCTACTCTCAAAGGGATTTAACAACGAGTACGGAAAACAATGCTAGCACGCAATCGGATTCGATGTGCGGAGTTAAGTTATTGTTTTGGGATGGATCTCCGTTAACTGGACTTCCTATGGTCACACTTTGCGACAGTACACCTAAACTTTGCGCACATGCGGCCCTTAGAAATGCTACGAGAAGTACTAGACCTTGCACAGAGGATGAAAGTTATCTCACGATTGCACCTAGCTTAACATTGCGAATGGAAACTGTACTTGGAACTGCTCTTCACAATGTCAACTTTCAGGTGAATATAACACTGTGAAATACTTTTTCAAAGTTTACAATTTACAAGTCGAAACCATTTATTTTCAACGAGAAAAAAAATATCTCAACATCGTATGAACCAATTTTTGCACGTGATATTTATATAATGTAACTGTGTTATACTCGTTAAAACTCTTGATATTTACCAATATCAACCATGCAATGTGAACTAATTAAAGTTAGATCTGTTAAAGCTATTAGCTAATTAATTGAAGGAGTTAAAAATTTTTAAGTACAATATCTGATTTGAAATTTGGAAGTTATTTAAAGTTACGTAGAGAGTTAACATGTCCCTCAGTTAAATTTATTGAAACTTTGAAGGAAAACGAATTTTGAGCAAGTGTATATATATATATATATATATATATATATATATATATAAGGTATATAGCGTTTGATATAACTTATAATTATATGAAATTTAAGATATATATTAACATCGATTTGTTCAGGCTCAATACGAATTCATTTCAACGATTCAAGTTGGTGAACCATGGGGAGACGGTGTTTGTAGCAGAGTTTGGCGTAAAGTTCGAAGTGGTGATGTCACGTCACCACGGGATGTCCGACTTTTCGGTAGAGGTGGTTCCTCTAAATTGGATTGCAAATATAGAATAGAAGCTGGAGTAGGCGAAAGAGTTAGATTAACGTTGCACAACGTTAGCCTCGGTGAAGCGACGTCCTGTATCAGCGAACCGGACCCACATACTGGTAGACCACGTTGCGTACACGAGATCGGTTCAAGAGAGGCTAGACTGGTTCTTTACGAGGCACCGTGGCGTGACGTCAAACTACCTAGAGCTTGTCTTTGCGATAACACGTCTAATCTCCCGTTGACCCATATCTCAGCTGGAAGAGCACTTGAGATCACGTTCCTGGTAGATCAGCAGGCACCTCACGAAGACTTCGAGACTCTCTTCTTCTACGCCAGTTTCGAGTTGGTGCGTTCACCGGAGTGCCCAAGAAAACAGAGAGTTCGCGGCGAAGGTAACGTGCTTCAAAAATGATTTATCAGCTTGTCCCAAATACGATAATCATGCCGTAATTAATTGCAAAATAAAAGAAAGAATAAAAAAATCTAAAAATATTAAGATCACTTTGGTACGATACAGCCAAGATATCATCCATCTAATATAATTGCGGATTCTGTTTCGTTTTCTCTTTTCTTTTCTGTTTTTTATTTTCTGGTAAATTAATCGAATCAATTTTTGATCGAACAGGTGGCGAGTTAAGATTCGTTGCTCCGCCCTTATCAAGACCAGACATCTATTGCGAGGGTCTTCCATGGTTAGTCGAGGCTAGAGAAAATAGATCGCTATTTGTATTAACGTGGGGTTGGTTCATGCCATTAGAACCTGCACCGGTATCCGAATCGAGCGATGCCATTAAATGTCCAACGTCTAACAGGATCTTATTGTATTCCGGTTGGCCACCCAGATTGTTGAAAGTGGTTTGTCCAGCTGAACCTGGTGCCAGAGAGTTTACCGTTCATGTGTTTTCTGAAGAATGGTTAGGCGGAGGGGAAGGGAAATGGCCTGGGCCACCAAGGCCACCAGCACTTTTATTGGATTTTGTTGCCAGAGAATCCGGTCAAGCTGCAGCTTCTTGGTTAGAGATTTCTAAGAGCAGAGCTGCTTTACGCAGACAGTTACGTCTTCCAGAAAGAGGACCGGAGAACGAGACCGTATCTCAGGGAGATTGTCCGCACAAATGTCCCGAACTTGGTGCTTGCATCGCTGCCAGCCTTTGGTGCGACGGCAGGCCACACTGCCCGTCCGGTCACGACGAAGCCAATTGCGGAAGCGGCGCTAGATTATTAGGGTTATTGCCGCCGGCTTTGTGGCTCGTCGTTGCCGGAGTTACCGGAATTGTCACTGCCTTTGCGTGCCTCTTCGCTATACTGATCAGCAGGTAATAAATTTACAAAACGTTTTTTTGCATCTTCCTCCCTTAGTTTCTATTTACACGAACCTATGCATGCTCGTACTATTCCAATATTTCTACGTTCATATATGTTTACTCTACTTTTTTCCATTCATATCTTTTCCTTTTCCTCGGAAATTTATTAAACCCATTACTATTGACACATTACTACAATTTTGTCGGTAATTCTATCAAAAAAGTAAATTCTAAAAAGACAATCGCTAATTCTACAATATCAGTACGTTGTAATTAGTGTGAAATCAAAGTTGATACGTTTTATTTAAGAGTCTTATCTAATCGTTATTTCCCGAAGATTAATTTTAACATACGAATAATTAGTATGTTATAAATATCGATAGATATAATTATTTAAATACGACCGATAAATACAACACATGTAACATATAATATTAATAATGGCTTTTTTTTTAATGATGAACTTTCTATTGTTTTATATTCTCTATTGACGATAACGTTGATTTATAATAATTTTTTTATTTCGTTATATATTTACGTAGGTCCAGGTTACGCGCGAAACGACTTCGTTATAAAGGAACGATGAAGAATAGCAAGCCGAGACGGGCGCCGACGGAAGAGACCCTTTTGGGTGCGGCATCCTGACATCAGCAACCCGGTTTCGTGGAATATATCCACGTTGACCGGGAAACTACCGTTTAGTAGCGATACAACATACCTACACGTTCTGTGCTTCACCGTCCATTAACCAAACTTGATACACTTCCTTAAGTATTCACGGAGCGAACTGGTTCAGTGTCATCTAGCTCCTTCATAATTTCACTTCCTCATATCTCTTTCTATCATTCTGTCTTATCTATCTGTCTCTGTCTGTCTCTGTCTCTCTTATAATCGAATAGATGATATTCTTTTCTAATAGAGAATTAATAAACATTTCTTCTCTCGTTTATTTTATAATCAAATTATATCGACAGTACACTATTAAAATTTGCAAGGTTTTTGTAGAAATTATTAGCTCGATTTCTAAGATCGTATTTATTGGGAAAGCAAAAGAAAGTTTTTTTTTTTTTTTTTTTTTTTTTTTTTTCAAGATATTTTTATTTCCATCTCCGTGTATTACGAGTAACTTTAACGATATCCAACTGCCAAAATAATAATCAACGAGACTTATGCGATTTACGAAGATGTGATATCATTTAACGAATTATTATTGTTCTTTTGTATTTTTCTTTTTTTCTTTTTTTTTTTATTATTTTTCTCTACCTTCTTCTTCTTTTTTTTACATAGGAAAAATATGTTCGTTCACGGTCACCGTGTTTTCTTTTTCTTATATATTTTGTTTTATCCTTTCCTTTCGATAAGACGTTTGTATGATCTAAAATTTGGGAATATAATTGCGTAGAATATTATTTTTTATGATTTTAATATCATAATCCCTTCTACCTACTCCTAATTCCTCACGTGACGGTGATACACTGAATAATTCTTGTTAAAATAATCGATTGATTTTCTTCTTTATATTATACTTATAATTAACTGCAACGTTTGTACAATTCTAGTCGAAGGAATTGAGTTGTTCTCATCTTCTTTTTCTCTAAAATTTTCAATTTTCCCTCTTCTTTCTCTATCCTTTCTTTCTTCTTTTTCCTTTTCTTTTCTCATCTTTTTCTACACGCACACACATACACACACACACACACACACAAATCTTTCTCATATTATATATTCCAGATTCCTTTTTAAAGACTTTTATAAGATAGAAAATAAAAAAGACACATGCCTAAAAATAGTAGTACACGGAAAGGAAAGATGTATTTTTAAAAATGTTTTTTCATTTTTTTTTTTTTTTTTCGAGATCCAGTCTCTCTCCGTATAATCTCTTATCTCTCAGATGTAGCGTACTAAATATGTATTTAAAAAACAAAAATAAAAACGTACACATCCACTGACATACATACACACACACAGACAAATAAATAAAAAATAAATAAAAAAAGAACAAGGGTATCGTGCAAGGACCGAAAGTGAATCCGAAAAAAAGTAGCACTCAGGTGAATCGCAAACTCTATATATATTTTAAACACTTATTCTCGAACGAAGAAAAAACAACAAAAAAAAAAAGAAAAGAAAACAAAAAGAAAACGAAAAATATAATTATAAATTCATTTTACTGCATAACGTTAGTTTTTACTTAGGTAATGAATATTTCAAAAGAAACGTTAATATATAAACATTATATATATATACGTACGTCTATCGTGAGAAGCATGTAACATTTAAATTACCTCTATTTTCCTCTCTCTTTTTTTTTTTAACCATGGTGGCCTTCGTATAAGTGAATATTTATTTCCAGAATTATATAATTTTAGAATTAACATTAGTATTTTTAACATATCACAGAGTAAATTATTTAGATAAATTTTTTCAAGAAATCAATGAGCAGATATATTATCATTCTTTTTCTTTCTTTTTTTTTTATTATCTCAAGAATTATATAATTTTGGAATGGAGATTGATACTTTGACACGTTCGATTGAACGAGGGAAAATTATCTAGATGAATTTCTTCAAAATAAACATCTTACAATAATTATCTATGTAATAATTATTAACAATTATTTTCTATTGTTAATATTAATAATTAAGAAATGTTTAACAAACGTACATGTTTCGCACGATATATGTAATATTATAGCTGGGTCTACGTTAGATTTTGACGTACCGGCATCAACGCTCTCGACGTTAAATTTATTTATTTATTTATTTATTTATTTATTTATTTTTATATCTTTTTTCTCGATCAAATCGATACGAAAGAAGAACAATGTTCCGAGAGAAAGAGAGAGAGAGAGAGAGAGAGATGACAAATATTTAAACAAGTAAAAAAAGAAAAAAGCAAACAAACACACAAACAAACGAACAAACAAACAAACAAACAAACAAACAATATTTTACAGTTCGATCGATCGTCATTCATCATCGTAATTATTCCTAGTTTTCATAGAGACAGAAACGATCGTATAACAAAAAAGATAAAAAGAAAAAAAAGATTAGTTGTAAAACCAAAAAGAAAAAGTAAGAAAAAAATAAATAAATGAATTAACAGTTTGAAATGATAATAATAATAATTATTATTATTATATTAATAATAATAATAATAATAATAATAATAATAATAATAATAAAAATAATAGTAATAGTAATAGTAATGATAACAACAATAATAATATTACTAATAACATAAAATAATAATAATAATAAAATAAATATAAAATAAACAAAAAAAAAATTGGACAGATTCGAGTAAGCGTTGGTGTCGACCTGGCAGAAGAGAGTATATATATATATATATATATATATAACTCTATACAGATACATAGAGAAGATTACGGTCCGCTCAAAACAACTATCTCGAATTGTGATATTCGGAGTAATAAATACTACATACGTACATATATATGTAAGGATTAAATAATCACGCTAAATGTTTTTCTCTTTCCATCTATCAAACTACCTACCTATGTATCACTCTATCTCTCTCTCTCTCTCTCTCTCTCTCTCTCTCTCTCTCTCTCTCTCTCTCTTTCTCTCTCTCTATTTCTCTTTTTCTCTTTGTTTCTCTATATCTCTATATTTCTATTCGTTTATCTTTTTATTACTTTTAATTTTTATTTAACATTTCTTTCTTAATCGCATTATAATACACACGGTGATACAAGATGAACTAACTAAGAGACTTGCACTTTTTGGTACCTGCAAACGACGTTCTAAATATATTTCAAGTATTAACTACGAATACCGTTGTTTTGGGCAAACCGAAACATCTTTATTATTAACTTAGCGAGCTATTAGAAAGATGATGATGATGATGATGATGATGATGAATTATAATATTAAGAATGTAGAATGTAGAATTGTATGATGAAATGAGCGAATGAGAGAGTTATGTAATATGTATATATATACATATTATACGTCTTATATATTATGTATATATACACAATTAAATATAATAATAATAACAATAAAATATTAGTATATTACAAATACATATATATATATATATGTATATGTATATGTATATGTATATGTAAATATGTATATATAAGTGTTATGCCAATAAATTGACGAACGTAATTTATGGATTATAACATGTAGAACATTAGTAGTCAAGTTTGTTTAGGATTCGTATATGAGAGAGTTATTTATAAAAATATTTTTCTCTCACTCTTTTATCTTTCTATATTTTTTTTTCTCTATCTATCAATATATCTCTATATTTATTTCCTATTTTTTTATATTTTTCTTTCTCTCTCTTTTTCTCTCTCTTTCTATCTATCTTTCTCTCTTTCTGTCTCTCTCATACGAAGAAATGACACCGAAATGAATAAACTGCCTTTCTCGACATATATGTATAAGAAAACAACTATGTATTATGTACTTCAACGATCATCGCAGAAAATTCGGGTTTGAGTTCGTTCAAAAGAAAAAAAAAAAAAAAAGAAAAAAAAAGAGAGAAAAAAAAACAAAGAAAAAAAGACAAAAAAAAGAAAAGATAAGGAAATTAATTCACATCGAAATTCTATTCGTTCGACATGTTAGGCATAACATTAAATGCAAAATGCAAAGTAGAGATTATATTACGTACATACATACACACGTACACACACAAATACACGTACACAGAGAGAGAAATGCGTTGATATCTTTCGTTTAGTAATTTATAATAATAGTAATAATAATAATAATAATAATAATAGTAATAATAATAATAATAATAATAATAATAATAATAATAATAATAATAATAATAAAGGAACGTTTTTAACGATGGACGATGGAACACGAATGCGAATAAATTAGCATCCGAAAGTGCCATAATTATTCTCTCTAATTAATTTTTTAATGTATTAAAAATATAAAACATACAAGGTGTTTACCATGAAACGTCCAGATCTTTTTTTTTTTGATAATAATATTCCAACGTTTCATTGTAGACATTCTGTAACACAGAACATTGATACATGCATACATACATAAATACATAAATATATAATTATATAATTACCTACGTACGTAGTTTTATAAATGATATAAATTATGTTCGATAGAGAGAAATTCGCGTAGCATATGTACGTTTTTTCAATATTTCGACATTTCGAATCATATTCGTGTTATCATACAGCATAATCGTCTGATTTAGACGGAGCTGTTTCTTATAGAGATAATATGAAGTAGTCATTAGATCGAAGAAAAAAAAAAACAAACAAACCACCAAAAAAAAAGAAAAAACTCGAGTTATGTAAGTAATATAATATTTGAGATGCACATTCGAATGGCATACTCAACGAAAACGTTAGCCTTACGATTAGTGTCGTATTCTAAAAAAATAACTTATAATATATATATATATATATATATATATATATATATAAATAGTATATACTTATAAATTACTTATCGTCTCGTTAGACATATGTATATCCAAATATACATACATACATACATACATACATACATACATACATACAACATATATATACATACAAAATATTACATTCTAAAAATATACATTAGAGAGCAAAGTGGCACATTTGTATTTTTATTAGATATATAAAAAGCACAACTATTTGTACCTATTCATTATTCTCTCGGTATGGATCATGCACGTTAGAGAAAACATTTAAATACAAGATAAATATATATATCTTATTGATATTCAATATAGATGTAAGAGATAATCTGTGTAATACAAACAAAAGTCACACACACACACACACACACATACGCGCGAGACAAAATATATTATTCCAAAATATTCCTAATGGATTTTAGAAATCCGATAAAAGTATGAGGAGTCCGAGATACCGTGCGTTTTAATTTATTTATTTATAGTAATAGGTCACGCCAGATACACGTAATAGAATATGTAAAGAAAGGAGATGTTCGACCCAAACGAGAATCTTTTCAACCTCTGACACAAATACATGCACGCACACGAACGCATCCATCTAACTTTCCTTTTAAATATTTTCTTTCTTATTACGAAATTACGAGATGAAAAAAGAAAAAAGAGAAAAGAAAGAAGAAGAATACAATGACGTTCACGTATTACGTTTTATTACAATAAAATATGCAATAAGATGAAAAGTGGAGAAAGAAAAATTAGAAGACAAAAACAAGAAAGAAAATTCACACTGGACCATTAGTAAACGATTAGAAAAACGTGTCGATGTATAAAAGCTCAACAAAAGAAAAAAAAAGAATAGAATGTTCTTCAAGTTTTGTTTTTCAATTTCGTTTTCCCGACTTTTGATTTTTCTTTTCTTTTTTATTATTATTATTTTATTTTATTTTATTTTATTTTATTTTATTTTTTTTTTTTTTTTAATTGTCAATCTCGATAATTAAGAAGAATTTCTTTTCCTTTCTCTCTTCCGACTATATAATTTTATAAAATTGTAAAACAGAATATATAAGTTAACGCGCGATGATATATATAGGTCAGGGCGCATTAGAGACCGCTGCTTTTAGATGCTATAAAATCTGCGAGAAGAATTAACAGAGCGTATTAACGAGCGATGATATTTTCTAGAATATTTTTTTCTCATTTAAGAAACTTCATTTCTTTCTTGAGTTCAAAGTGTCTCTGAATTTGCGAGACGTTTTTAACTTTTACTTAACGACTACATATTTGAACTTAATTTATTACGTTTACTATCTACATTTTTTTCGTATTATAAGCAACGCGATTTATAATATTATTATTACTTGTTCAATTTCTTTATTATATCGTAATAATTATCATTATTATTACTATTATTATTATTATTATTATTATTATTATTATTATTATTATTATTATTATTATTATTATTTATATTAATTATTATTATCGTCTTATTGGTATTATTAATAATTTTGTATAAAAACGTTGCGAATATTTGTTATTAAACGATCGAGAAAACAGGAATGTTCTGTCGAATGATTTAGATCGTAAGTAAATGAAAGAAAAAAAAAAGAATGGAAAGAAAAGAAAAATAAAAAATTAATAAGGAAAAAACAACTAAATGCTATTAAGTTCCTTGGACGATTATATTTTTAATTTTTTAATTTATTCCATTTACGATCTGAATTTTTCGCACGTTACGAGCAACGTTATTTTTGTATCGTGATAATTGTAATTACTATTATTCTTTATATTTATTATTATTATTATTATTATTATTATTATTATTATTATTATTATTATTATTATTATTATTATTATTATTACTATTATTATTGTGTTAATAATGATGCATAAAAATATTGCAAATATTTGTTATCAAACGATCAACGAAACGACAAAGTTCTAGATCGTAAGTGAATGAATGAATGAAAATGAATGAAAAAGAAAGAAAAGAAGATATAGTAAAATCCATTATCATCGAAGGCATTGAATGAAAAGTTTTAATCAGTATAAGACCGAAAACATCTACGCCTTTGATTATCAACGTATTGTGTTTATACGTTATATATATGATCTACGACACACATAGTAAATGTCAGTCATGATAAATGAAGCAAATTACCTTGTTTTTATACTAACGCATACACGCGCGCACTAATCTTTTACTTTTTTCTGTATTACGTATAATTCTTTCCGTAAGTTTACTTACTGATGTGTGTCAATTTAAATAGACGATAACATATCGTCGCTGATACGTATTTATCGATCATGACTGTTTAAAAAAAAAAAGAAAATGAAAAAAAATGAAAAAAAAATAAAAAGAAGAAAAAATGGACGAGAAAACAATAAAATGATATTAATAATAATAATAATAATAATAATAATAATAATAATAATAATAGTAATAGTAATAATACTAATGATAATGATAATGATAATAGTAATAATAATAATAAATTGAACGAGAATTGTGAAAAATGTCGTGATATCGCGATAACGGGGGAATTAACTATTATTGCTTGATACCATCTCTATGCCACCGTGCCTTCCATCGAAATGTTGCTCAATGATCGAAATCGTTTAACAGCTCTTTCAATCATTATAATTTACTTTTGTCATGTTACATCTTATATCTTTGTATTCAGAAAGAGAGAGAAAGAGAGAGAGAGTGTGTGTCATTAAAAAAAAAAAAAAATAATAATAATGTCGATGAATCTTTTACCGATCTTCGAGCAGGAAGTCCGTTAATTTTTACATTTTTTTTTTCGATATGAAGTTCATTATAAGAAAAAAAAAGAAAAAAATAAGCGTAAATAAACGATAAATGAAGGAATAAATCAATAAAAATGTTACGGAGAACTCATTAATCGTTAGGAAAATATATGCACTTTTTTTATTTTGATTTTTAATTTTACTGTTTACAAAATGCTCGAAGATCAAAGAACTTGTCGTTCGGGAGTACAGTGATTTCTTTTCTTTCCTCTTTTTTTTTTCTTTTTTCTTTTTTTTTTTCTTCTAAATATCAATGACACGAAAGGATCGTTCGATTTGATTATACGAAGGAAATATTTAAACATGAAAAAAGATGTTCTTTCGAGAGATTTTATTACATCACACAAACAATACACTAACTCTAGAATTTTATTCTCTTTCACAATGAAGAGAAGAAAAGAAAAAAGAAGAAAAGAAAACAAGAAACGAAGAATGGTAAAAATTTATTGTGTTCTCTCTGTTATTTACCCAGATATGTATGTCCAAAAAACGAGCTTTAAAAATGATCGCCAAAAAGGGACGCGCATTAACGAGAGTCTGTAATAAAGAGATTAAAAGTTTCCGAAATAAAAGTCTAAAGAAATATATCTGAAGAATATATATGTATGTATATACAAATATATAGGAGGGCAATTTTAAAAATTTGCAGCATTTTTCTTTTCCTTCTTTTATTTCGTTTTGTTTGTTATCTTCTTTTTTAAACGTACAAATAATATTCTTAAAGTGAAAAATAAAAAAATACAGTTACGAATTTTTCAAATTGCTCTAGTATATATATATATATATATATATATATATATATATATATATATATATACATATACATGTGTGTATATATGTATATATATATAGACATATAGATGTATGTATATACGTACATATTTATTCTACATACGATAAAATTATCTAATGAATTTTATAACAAGCTTATTTTTTCAGATGACCATCGTATTATTACATTTTGCAAATACAATCTTAAAGTTCTCCTTGTCATACTTAAGATGACTATCAATCTCAATTGGAAAATAAGTATGATATAATACTTAATATGGTTGCCAGATCTATGCTATAACTGATGATTACTACGAATTTAAAATGGATGAAGGATGAATAGGATATAACTTGAAAAATCGTTTTGTCATTTTTTTACTACAAAAAAATTTTTTTTTTCTTTTTTTTTTTTTTCATTCGAAAATAATTGTTCGAACGGACTATAACTTCGAAACAATTATTTTTTCTATTTTTGCATTTGGAATCCACCGTTGCAATATTTTCCGATTACTTGAAAACACCCGATATGTACTTATACGTATATATATATATATATATATATATATACGTATATATAGTATACCATATATATATATATATATATACCATTCAAAGTCAGTAATGATCTTATAAAGAGTAGTGGGGACAGAACAGGAGTATTATAAGAGTAATACTTTCCGGTTATCAGAGATAGTTACAATCCTTCCGTCAGTTTAGTCGAGTGAATCAAAGAGCGAAACGAAAAATTAACTTTTCAAGAAGTTTCATATAATCATAGATATACGCAAATACATTGATATTTGTACATAAATAAGTTTTGGCTTTAAAAAAAACTTTCATGGTCGAAAAGTGAAAAAATTTAGTATTCGCTTCATCTTTATTAAATTCTTGATAACTATGGCACCGACAGCTGATACATTTGGGTATGTATATAATATATATATATTTATTTTTTTTTTTTTGTTCAAAAAAGTTTATAGAAATTAATATTTGATAATTTAAACTTTTTATTATTTTGTTCAAAAAAAGATAGAATTTTACTTTCTATTATTTATTTATTTGAGATAATTTTCATAGTTTATATAAACATATATATACATGTATATGGATATAAAAAAAAAAAATCTGTATATATATATATATATATATGTATGTATAAATATATATCTTTTGTACAATAATTTGGCTTTCTATCAGAAAAATGTGAGCGCAAGTAAAACTCCTTATTCGATTTCGTAATGAGTGCAAATGTGAAAGTAACTGGCCTACTAAATATTACTCATTCTCCATTTCAAGTTTCTGCTGTTGTTTATACGCAGTTTTAAACAGTGTTTTATCTGTTTAAAAGTGATTACTTTATTATACATACATATGTTCATTCATTTATGCATGCATACATTTTCAAACCTCTTTCTAAATGTTTATAAAATTTTTTCATAAATATTTATAATTATAAAAAAATATTGAACTGTAATGTTGAAAATTGATTAGTTGACAAATTATTTACAAAAAATTTTTGATGATTCACGCAATTTTGATGATACTATGTTATAACAATATTATTTTGTTACCGAGCCCATTCATTCATCAAATTATGCTAATATATTACAGAATATTTGACGTAACTTTGAACAAAGGTAGTCTGAAGGTTGTCCATATTCATTTTGAATATTTAGTAAAATGAAAGTAGTTTTCTTAACTTAAAAGTTCGAAACACATTTCCTCACAAAAACTATTCACACAGAATTAAAAGAAAAGTAAGAGAAATAATAGCATTGTAAAGAATATTAAACGACTTTTCAAATGAAAAGTGCCCTATTGTCATTTAAAATTATTTTGAGGAAGTTATCATCTCTCTTGAAGAAAATTAGGTGAATTTATTTCTTGATAAAATTGCACATAGCATGATGAATCAATAGAGTTATCTTCGTATGTTTTATGAGACGCCATAAAACTTATATTGATAATAATGATAACGAAGCTAGCTTTAAAACAAGTATATGCATCATGTAATAAAAATATATAATAAATTATAACATTTTCTTAAAAAGAAATATTGAATAACGTCGATAATAAATCATCGAGACCGATAATAAAAAAAAAAAATATTGATTTTCGTAATATTATTATAAATAAAAAATAAAAAAGAAATATCGTAACATATGACGTATTTCTTGAAATGATAAAATGATTAAAACAATAATTTCAATTTATCGCGTATATTACTACTCACGTTTTAATAATGATCATATTGTACATATATAGATAGCACTATACTACATAAAAGTGATAAATAAAATATTTCTAGAAATAAGTTTCTTTTTAATAGAAAACAGCTGGTTTTAAAAGTTGATATATATGGTAGATACATATATGCACATGCATGAATGCATAGCTATTGTTCTCTATACATTGAGTAAGACTACGCCGGATAAGATGGAATTAATTTAATTGCATGAGTGTATTTTTCTCACGCTTATCATACTGTAGTATTCACCAAACGAATATATAACTATACATACGTACATACATATATATATATATATATACATATACATTCACACGTGTATATATATTGTATACAAGATGTCTACAAGATGTTCTCTCTATTATCCGTTAATTTAATTAAAAAAAAATAAAAAAAGAAAGAAAATCAAAAATTAAAATAAAATAAAACGAAATAAAATTATTATATAATGCGAAATTTAAATTCTCTTCTCATTAACTTTCAATTATAAATAAGCAAAAGATTTTTAATTGATACACGAAGTAACTTCGAAGTTACGTGAATGTAATATATATGTTAACATATATGAGACATACGTAGAAAAAATTTTTTCTTTTTTTAACTTCAACTTCATAGTTTCTTCAGTAATTTTCCTTGCTATCTATTGAAGAAAAAGGTTAATAAGCCTTGATTATATGTGTCATGAATATGATGTCTATGTATGTTGTCCATAAATGATTAAGCATCCGAATAATCAATGAAGATCTTATACTCAATTAATTTTAAAAAAGATAACTCATCATTCAACAAATCCAAATTAGACTCGTTAAATGTGCCTACGTCATAATTAAGGAATCTCTGATGTAATTTTCATTGATACTCCGACTTATGTCGTTACGTATTCGTTCGTTATAACAACTGGTAATACATAATAATAAAATTTAATTTCAAACTCTTTGTCAGATATATAATCGTGAAGAAAAGAAAATACTTTTGACACAATTTAAACAATATTAATTATATAAATAAATCAATTGTTAATATATAATAATTGAAGGACGAGGTCAAATGTTAAAAAAAGAGAAAAAATAAAGAAAAGAAGAATATTGCATTAATGATTCAATCGACGCATGGATGAGTCTTTATTTCTTAAATGAACGTCGTTATAAGATAATTTCATTGTTGCACGGTGATCTATGATTTACGTAATAATTTAACGATCTACGTTTTATGCGATGTAGCAGAAAAGATTATCTATGTAATTACATATACATGTACATACATAGACATATTATAACATCACTAGTTACAACTAATGATCTTATTTCGAGTGTCCATTTTAAATTCCGATTAGAGTTTACTGGCACATACGACTAATAACTAATGACCTATATTCCTAATTGATTGTACATAAGCGTTTCAATATGGATATGCTAAATAAAGCATGGAAGGTTGTTGTCACGATTATAGGACATACATATACATATACACATATCGTTCGTTCGTTCAACAAGCTCGTTTCGTTATATTAATCCTCTATAACGTTATATAACTTTGAAATCTGAATTTTTTTTTCATTTTTATCTCATTTTATGTGATTACAAATTTAATTGCAATCTTTAAATATTTCAGTAAATCGTACTTATCAGTATAGCATAATTATATTATATATAAGTATCATTATATTTAATTAAAAAATAATATATTTATATATATATATATATATATAAAATCGAATAAAATAAAATAAAATCTAACTAGAGAACAATGATTAGAGAAGTTGATTAGAGAAATGATTAGAAAAATGATACGTTCTAAATCAAATATATAAAATCCTTAAAATAACGTTTAATACTATTCGCTTTAATAGATTAAGGGAAATATAAAGACGTATAAAATCGATGCTTATGTAAAATGAAAAAGAAAAAAAGAGAAAAAGCTGATGGAAAAATTATGTTCATTTCTCTCTCTCTCTCTCTCTCTCTCTCTCTCTCTCTCTCTCTCTCTCCCTCTCCTTTTTCTCACTTTGATATGTCTAAATGTATAGATGAACGTATGTACGTGTTACTCGCTCGAGAGATGACAGTGCAATAATTGAACATTACTAAGAAAAATGTACGTAACATAAGTGCTGTAAAATTGTGCAACCATATGTAATATATATGTATACACACATATATATATGTCATAAGTGTGTGTATATATTTATACACATATCAACAAATAAATAAAGTTATCTTATCTTTGAAAGAAACAATGGCTTTTGTAAAAAGTACAAAATAGAAAAAAGATTCTTTTTTTCTTATTTGCTACTTTTCTTCTTTTTCCATTTTTTTTCTTATTAACAAATAAAAAAAATAAATTCTACTTCACGTTTATCTGAAGATAGACGTTTCCATATGCATATATGGAAAATAATACATCGAAATATTGCTAAGCCATATCTTCTTTTTTGTTAAAATTTGCAGAGAAAATGTCATAGGAAAAAGATAAATATGCAAAATTTATATTTTGCCATTTATATTTTTTTTTTTGCAAGGTCAATAATGCAAATAAAGTTTGCAAAATATTTTTATCATGTTTTTGTACATGATAAAAATCTATTTATATAAATATTACTTATCTTCGATAGTTTTATTTACGACAAGAAAAAGAAAAAAAAAAACAAAATTTTTAAAATATTCGGAAACTTTTGCAGTGTCGCTTTATTTAATAATAAACGACAACGAGTGAGTTCTAATGAGTGAGCTTCTTTAAGACACATATGCTCATTTTATTTGCATTCAGTTTCAAATATGTAAGACTTCTTACTGTTATATTTTTTTAATTAAGGACATTGAATGGATAATGGATATTTTTCTATATTTCAAGGGATACCAAATCTACTGTCGACTTGACGATTAATGGTACACCATACACAGGTACAAATTATTTTATACAAGATTATAAGTGCGATTCGGATCATTGAAAAAAATTCGATTTTACCGATTGAAAGAAAATAATTAAAAAAAAAAAAAAAAATATAGAATACCGAATAACTAATATAATTTTAACTTTAACAAAGAAATAAATATAATTATTCGAATAATAATTCTAAAATTTTTTACAATTTGAATGGCAATGCAATCAATACTTCATGACAATCACATTTCTCACTTTGCCGCTGTTAAATTTTTTACGAAAGATAAATAAAAAATTTTATACAAAATTGTTTTGACAAAGAAGAAAACTCTCTTTTTATTCTATTAAAAATAAACTTCACTTGATGACTTTCAAATAAATATTATAAACGTTTTTTGAGAATAATTATAAACTGAAAAAAAGATATTTAAAAAAATCATCCCTACTTAGACTATTATGTATGTATCTTTACGTTCTTATTGATGATTCCTTTGAAGAGTTATTCTCCCTTATTATCACGTACATATATATGCATGTACCAAATTAAATTTAACTTAATTATTTTAAATCTATCAACTCATTTTCCTTCTTCTCTTTGCCACCGTTCTAAATCTTTCTCACATACGCTTCCATAATTTTCCTTTCCACAAATTTTGCATAATCTTTCGCCAAGTCCCTCCCATTATCTCTCCTCCGTCATCTCACTGCCTAGTTTAAACCTTGTGATCCTTTTCCTCTCTTATTCTCTCTCTCCCCTCGTCAACCCTTTTTCTAGATAATTTGGCACCTCTTGACCCTCATTCATTAGCCTTGAGTAGTCCCATTTGTGAACCTCCTCTCTTCTCTATCTTCCCTCTTTTAATCTATTAAATAAAGAGATTATAAATACTATTGAAAGTAACTGTAAACTAAAGAAAAAAAAAAAAATTAAAGAAAAGAAAATCTTACTTATCATTTAATCAGATGAATTTTTTATATTACAAATACTGTTGAAAATAATTATAAATTAGAGAGGAAGGTATTATAAACAAGAAAAAAAAAGATATAAACCCTATTTAAATTATTATTTAATTAAATAATAATAGATACGCTAATATAAAAACAATATGAAAATAATACAAAATAATACAAAAATAATATAAAATCCAACGAGTTATTATTATTATTATTATTATTATTATTATTATTATTATGATTTTAGTATCCGAAGATGTTCCGGCAGATACATCTCTAAACGTTTTTATTCGTGATCATGCGAAATTACGAGGTACAAAATCTATGTGTCTTGAGGGTGGTTGTGGTGCTTGTATTGTTGCTGCAACAGTAAAAGGACAAACCATGGCAGTCAATTCCTGTCTTGTACCTATTTTTATCTGTAACGGGTATGTATTTTTACTTTTAATTATTAATAATGTTACGACTGAATATAGATAGAATTTATTAGATTAGAATAATATTAAAAATATTTTAT
The DNA here is from genome assembly GCF_014466175.1 of Vespula pensylvanica. Classification (NCBI taxonomy): domain Eukaryota; kingdom Metazoa; phylum Arthropoda; class Insecta; order Hymenoptera; family Vespidae; genus Vespula; species Vespula pensylvanica. The sequence goes on along the minus strand of NC_057691.1, from coordinate 6,482,247 downwards.
TTTATTTTATTTTTTGTTCTTTATTCATAGATGGGCAATTGAAACTATTGAAGGTATAGGCAATAGAATGAAGGGATATCATCCCATGCAAGCAGCCTTAGCAGACATGAATGGATCACAATGCGGATATTGTTCATCTGGCATGGTCATGAATCTTTATAGGTCAGCACGACAATTTTATAAATAATAATAATAATAATAATAATAATAATAATAATAATAATAATAATAATGGTTGCAGAAAGAATAGTGAAATTTTATCATTGATTTATTTATATTGGATTATTTTATAGTTAAACAAAAATTATTTGATGCGTGAATTTTTTTAGACATTAGGAATCATCAATTTTTAATTGATCAATCTTTATTGATATATAATATATATATATATATATTTTTTTTTTATTAATCAAATTAATTATAAATTTTCAGTCTTTTGAAGGATAAGAAACAAACAATGAAAGAAATTGAGAATTCATTTGGTAGTAACATTTGCCGATGCACAGGTTACAGACCAATTTTAGATGCATTCAAATCTTTTGCTTCTGATGCACCACCTAAGTTAGTGAAAGCCATTCAAGATATCGAAGTAAAAACAATTTTTATTCATTTATAAATAATTTATTTAAAAGTAAATTCTAAATGACGATGACCCTTATGTATATATATTTTTATTGTGCTTTACAGGAAGCTTATAAAATAAAAAAATGTCCAAAAAATGGATTGCCTTGCTTAAATGGACAATCTTGTGGTCTAGAATTCTCAACACCTGTCTCAATGAAATTAGAGAACGCAGATTTTCACAAAGTACTTTCGGTGGACCATCTCTTCTCGACGTTTCAAAAATATCCGAATTCTACTTATATACTGAATGGTGGAAACACTGCTCATGGTTCGTTTTGTGAATCATTTTAAAATTTGGGAAGATAAGACAACGAATGGAAAAATATTTTTCGTGAAAAAAAAAGAATGAACAAAAGAGCATGAAAAATATTTGTTCATAAAAATAGAAAAGTGAACGGAAACGAATGACAAATATTGTTCGTGAACAAAAAAAAAAAATGTAGGATACGAAGAAAAAATATTATTCATAAAAAAAAAGAAAGAAAAAAAACAAATTATGAACAATTCTTCTTCTTCTAATTTTAATTATTATCGAAATCTATCAGCCGATTTAAATAATCAATTCAATATTGCAGGTGTTTATCGAATTGAAAAACCAGATATTTACATTGACATAAACGATATTCCCGATTTGCGTCGAATAGAAAAATCAGAAAATCATTTGACACTTGGTAGCAATGTGTCCCTTACAGTGGCGATGAATACATTTGAAAAATATTCGAAGGATAAGGGCTTTGAATACTTACGTCATTTGGCTCATCATATCGATCTAATCGCAAGTGTGCCAGTCCGTAACGTAAGTAATCGTTAAAAAGCGACACATTTATGTCAGAAAATAAATGTAAAATAAATCAAACGATCGAATAAGAAAAAGAAAGAAAAAAAAATATTCTTTTAGATCGGTACCATCGCTGGTAATCTCATGATCAAACACAAACATCATGAATTTCCATCGGACTTGTTCCTCATGTTTCAAACTGCTGGTGCACGCATACACATACGTGAGTTAATAATTATCTAACAATAAATAGAATATTTTTTCTAATCACAATTTTTAATTTTATCATTTAGGAAATAAATAAGTATAATTTTATTCCAATAAATTTTTTTATTTATAATTTATATTAATTAAAATCGATTACTTATGAATCGTAATCAATCGTTAAATAATTAATAACACATTATCTTGTAAATAATAGTCGAAAGTCCTGGAAATAAGATCGAGATGACTTTGCTAGAATTTCTTGAAAGTGATATGAAACACAAGATTATATACAGTGTTGTCCTTCCGCATCTCGACAGCTCTTACGAATTTAGATCTTACAAGGTAATTACATATAAAAATTAGATCATTTTTATAAATTTAAAAATGATGCAAAAATTTAATTATTATATATTATCTAGATCATGCCAAGAGCTCAAAACGCGCATGCTCACATTAACGCTGGTTTCTTGTTCAAATTGGATGGAACAGGAAAAGTTATGGAGAAGCCTAACATTATAATCGGTGGAATTAGAGAAGATTTTGTGAGTAATAATTGATGAAATCAAACGTGAATATTTTTAACAAAGTTTTAATACGACATTTGTCCTTGCAGATGCATGCAAATAAAACTCAAGATTTTCTTGTTAACAAATCGATATTCGATAAGAACGTTGTCAAATCTGCTATTGATACATTGGACAAAGAATTAAATCCAAATCACGTTTTACCTGATTATTCGCCAGAATTTAGAAAAACTTTGGCCGAAGGATTATTTTACAAGGTATAGTTAATTATATAAAAACAGTAAAGGGATTTATTATCATTAATCAACGATTACTGATAAGATTAGTTAATTAAGATCCTTCGAAAATTGACTATATTAAAGATTCTTTAATTCTTTTTTTTTTTTTTTTGTTAATATTTTAATATAAATTACTTATAAATAAACTTTTATTCTAGTTTATATTAAGTATAAGACCACAGAACATCGATCCAAAACTTCGAAGTGGTGGAACAATTTTAGAACGCGAATTATCATCAGCTAAACATGATTTCGATACCGATAAAAACATATGGCCATTGAACAAACCTATTACAAAAAGAGAAGCCATTTATCAAACCTCAGGAGAAGGACAATACGTAAATGATATAATGCCTTTGAAGGATGAAGTTTTCTGTGCTTTCGTTGTCACTGAAGTGGCTAATGGTAAAATCGAAAATATTGATGCCTCGAAAGCTTTGGTATGTTATTATCGAAAAATAAACGTTGAAGATAGTGATTGAAATTACTGAATTGTTGATATTTTCAGGAAATGAAAGGAGTGGTGGCTTTCTTTACAGCAAAAGATATTCCTGGAAAGAATATATTCATTTCAGGTTCTAGCAATCTGATGATGCTCAATGAAGATGAAATGGTAGGGTAAAACTTTTTATCGATCCTTTTATATGATTAAGTCGTTTCTTTACACTACAATCTACAACAAATATTTTTCTGTCTTTTCTTTATAGTATTTATAATATTAAATGTTAAATAATAATACATATATATATGTATATATATAATTTAAGTAACTTTCATTATCACCAGCTACAATAATTTAACAAAAAATTTATTGTCCTTAGCTATTTGCGGATAGTACAATATTATACGCTGGACAACCAGTTGGCATAATAGTTGCAACAACTAATACTCTTGCAAACGAAGCTGTGAAGAAAGTAAAAGTAACATATACCGATGCATTGAAAACAAAACCAGTATTAACCATCGACGACGCTTTAGCTACTAATGATAAAACCAGGTTATTCCAAACTGCACATAATCCAGCAAAAGATAAAGGTAATTAAAATAATTAATCTATTTTTAGCAAGTATCATAGGAATAGTCTAAATTTTAATAATATTATTTATAGGTAAAAACACGAAACAAGTTATCAAGGGCTCGTTCTCTTGCGGTTTTCAATATCATTATACCATGGAAACTCAATCTTGCGTTTGTATTCCAACCGAGGATGGGATGGATGTTTACCCAGCAAGTCAATGGATGGATCTTATTCAAGTTTCAATTGCTGAATGCCTTGGAATTAAAAATAATAGGTATGAGAATTAGGTATTTTCACTTGATAATCCTAATTTTTATTGCTTACTATAAATTAGCATCACTCAATGAAAAATTGTCTTTCATTGATCACTATCATTCATAAATCTACAAAAACAATATATAAAAATTATTGTATAATCAAGTAATTATAACTTGTACGTATAATTTTTAATTAAATAGATGAATCTTTATAATATTTTTTTTTCTCAGCATCAACGTCAACGTGAGACGTTTGGGTGGTGCGTACGGAGCAAAAATTTCACGATCAGCTCAAATAGCCTGTGCGTGTGCTCTTGCATCTCATAAACTTAATCGACCAGCAAGATTCATTTTGTCGATTGAAAGTAATATGATAAGTGTCGGCAAGAGATATTCCACTAAACAGGAATACGAAGTTGGTGTAAACAATAATGGACGTATACAGTATTTGAATTCAATACATTGGGGTAATGCCGGCTGTAGTTTTAATGAGTTGCATGCGCCAGTTGTATTGCATCATATGGGAAGGTATATATATATATATATATATATATATATATATATATATAATATAATTATATCGATAATAAAAAAATTATTTTAATAAAATGATCGAATTAATAATTTTCTAATAATTGATCGAATACACAGCTGTTACGATCCTAACCGATGGTCCTGTGATGGTTTCGAAGTTAAAACGGATCTCCCGTCCAACACTTATTGTAGAGCACCAGGTATGTTGAATCCTTAAACAATTTTTTATAATATTATGATTTGTAACAAACATTCTCTTTGAAACAGGATCTACGGAAGGTATCAGCATGATAGAGAACATAATGGAACATATAGCTGCAAAAGTAAACAAAGATCCTCTTGAAGTTAAATTGATAAATATGAACCCAGAGGATAAGGGTGTGTTGGAACCCTTGATAGAAGATTTGAAGAAATCTGCTGATTATGATTCGAGAAAGAGAGCAGTTGAGATGTTTAATAATGTGAGAAACGAATCTTTTGAGATCCAATTAATACGTAATGTATAGATCCATCCGTCAGTGTTGATTTTTTATATTTTACATATTGTCTAGGAAAATCGTTGGAAAAAGAAGGGAATGGCTTTGGTACCAATGAAATATCCTCTCATGTATTGGGGACAATTTAATGCTATGGTTACCATTTATGCACGTGATGGAACTGTTTCTATTTCTCATGGTGGAACCGAATGTGGACAGGGCATTCACACCAAGGTAACAATGTCAAAATTAAAACAAAAATAATTCTATGATATAACGAATTAAACCGACCAATATTATTTTCTCTTTTTAATCGTTAGATCTCTCAAGTAGCAGCATATATTCTAGGTATAGATCTAGAACTTGTTAAAGTCAGACCAAGTGATAATTTTACTGCGCCTAACAATTCCGTCACAGGTGGTAGTATCACTAGCGAATCTTGTGCTTACGTAAGTTTTACTTTTTTTTTTTTTCTTTTTCTTTTTTTGTATAAGTAGTACGATTGTTAATTTTGAAGATTATTAAATTTTGTTGACCTTAGGCGACCATGATGGCCTGCAAAGATCTTTTATCAAGATTAGAACCTATCAGAAAAGAATTAAACAAGCCAACTTGGCAGGAATTAGTTATGGCAGCGTATATGAAGGACGTTGATTTGTGTGCTCGTTACATGTAAACAACAAAGATTATTTTTTTATTTCTTTGGATAACTTATTCGTATCTTCAAGAAAAGACGATAATTTTATATTTATGTTTTTCTCAGGTTTACATCAAAAGACGTAACGCCTTATAACATTTATGGTGTAACCATCGCAGAGGTTGAAGTTGATATGCTTACAGGACAACATCTTATACAAAGAGTTGATCTGATAGAAGATACTGGTGTCAGTCTTAATCCTGAAATTGACTTGGGTCAAGTTGAAGGTGGTTTTATTATGGGAATGGGATATTGGACTTCTGAAGATTTGATTTACGATCCTAAAACTGGCGCATTAACGAATTATAGAACTTGGGTATGCTTATACTGAATTTAAAGTATACCTGAGAAAAAATCTAATTTTACATATCAATGATGTTTATGTTTTTATTTTCATGTAGAATTACAAACCTCCTGGAGCTAAAGATATTCCAGTCGACTTCAGAGTTTCATTTAGAAGGAATACACCGAATCGATCAGGTGTATTAAGGTCTAAAGGTAAATACATGTGATAATAATAATTTATAAGTTTATAATTTATTGTAAATAAATTATATTACAGCAACTGGCGAACCTCCATTATGTATGGCTTTCGTAATTCCTCTTGCTATTCGGCAAGCTTTAAATGCTGCAAGATTAGAATCTGGAAAATCTGACTGGTACCAACTAGGTAGAAATCATTTATATTAAGAATTGGTTTCAATCAATTATTTTAGAAATATATATATATATATATATATATATATATATGTATAATAATCATATTTAAAATTTTGTAGATGGTCCTGTTACTACGGAAAAAATTCTTCTCTCAAGTCTAACTAATAAAGAATTAATGACGCTGTAAATTTAAAAATAGTAGTAGCAATAGAAGATACAAAATAAAATAGTAATATTTTTAAATATAGAGAGTATATATAAGTAACAAAGAATATATATAGATAATAATTTTTACATTTATATACAAGCTGTAATATTAAAATGGAACAATAAAGTTTTGAACAGGGTGTATATATTCAATAGCATTTTGTACAAAACAATAGTGAATAAATATATTACTTTGGCTTTTTGCTGGTTTTGATTAAAATTTTATATATATATACGTATATTAATTATTTAATAAATAAAGATTTCTTATGAGTGTAAGGCAATAAATACTTTATTTCTGTACAATTTAGAAAGAGGGTAACTACGGCATACCTAACTTTTTGCAATAAATTATTTTACTTAGGGACTCTCTTCTTTGTCTTCTTCTTTGCCGATACTCCATGCATCTTTGATAGATCTTGCAATGCCAGGTCCATTATAAATTAGTATAAGAAGTCCAGCAAGTGTTACAATCGAACAAAGATTCAATAATAGATGGAATACTTTTGGAAGAAACGTTCCAATAATGATAGGTCTTGCATAATCAACAACTATAGCTTCCAAACCCCTATTTACATGAATATAATGATTAATTTTCCCAGAATACAGATTTGCATTTGACCGAACTACCTACCAATGCATATGCATTACAACAAGAATAGCTAGTATTCCATCGACAATTTGATTTTCCAATAACAAAGAAGCTGGTAATAAAATTGGAAGTGCAGCAGAAACTATTTTTTCCATAACCCATAAACGTACATGATTGCCTCCTGTACTATTAAAGCGAGATTGATTTCCATTTAAGGTTAAAGACATAGGTAACTGTTCACAAACAAGAAACAATTTTTAAGTTATAGTTTTCACATTGTTTTAAAAGAATATAGCTCAAAGATGTACAACCTTTGTCAATAATCGATGATTTTCATGATTAACTAGTTTAGAATTCGTAAGATTCAAATTTGCAAGTGACGAAGAAAGTCTGCTTGTTTGTGATAATTGTCCATATTGTGATAACATACAACTAGGCTTTATAATAGATTCTGAAATAAAAAATCAAGTTTGCTTGTATTAAGAAAAAATTACTAACAATATTACATCTTATCAATTACAATATAGCAATAGCTAACATTAATCCATTCATTAAAAATACTTCACCAAATTTATAAATTTGTCATAATCGAATTTTAACGATCCGTTATAGAAAAAAATACAGAAAATTAGTTAGGTTAAACAAATGATAACGATTACATAAATGAAATATATTTAAATTATATTTCAATACGCCAAGAAAAAATCAAAATGAAAACTTACCGAATTGTTTAATGTTACGTAAAACATATAAATTTGCTATTCTTTGTAAAATCATCTTGCCAGAAATGATAAGGATTGTTAATTTTTTTTAATGTTAAATTCGATGTATGATATATGACACAGATTCTCTGTTAATTTTCCGTCACTATCTTCTTGGTTAAGTTTAGAAATGTCTAATCCGAAGAGATCTTAATTTACAAGCGTAGATTCAAAGCAACTTAGAAAAGTGACTAGAGACACAAGGTAGTAACGATATATGTGTACTTCCTTTTCTAGAGATGTATATGTGAATACATGATACGAACATCACTAAACAAAATCGTATATACAGAGTTCGTTTATATAATCGAAAAGATCTAATTCCGATTTTGAAAACCGATTAAAATAATCATAACCAAATTTACATGTAAATGTCATCAATAAAATTATATACAATTTTTATAGACAGGTATATTTCAATTTTGTTTGAAAATTATTATTATTAGATATTTTGAGAGGTGTTCGTTGATTGGTGCATTTTAAGAAATCGAAATGTGGACGTAATTTAAAAAGTATTAGAAATATTTAAGAGTTTTATATTTTTAATTCATATAAATAATCAAATGCATAGGGTAGTTATAATTATTTGATAACTGCATAAACAAACTTTATTATTTAATCATAATAAAAAATAATAAATATTTTAACATTTTTTTTTTTTATATGGAATAATCTTTTAAAAATATCATTACAACTGAGATATATTTCTGTTTGGTTCTTGATGCAGTGATTATATTAGGGCATCAATCTTAAAATAATTTAATTATTGTAACCTTTCACAACATTTTCAACGAATGTTGCCAAATCGATATCCTTTTGGGATAATCCATTAATGTCATGAGTAGATAAGGTCATATTTACTTTATTGTAAACATTAAACCATTCAGCATGATGATTCATTTTTTCTGATTGTAGAGCTATCCGTGTCATAAATCCAAAAGCCTGTAAAAAAAAAAAAAGAATGAAAATAGAAGTAAGAACAATAACTGTACAATTAAATAGAATTAACAAGAATATTGATTTACTTCGTTGAAATTTTTAAATACAAATTCTTTATAAATAGCATCTCGTTCTGTTTGAAGAGACCATCCAGTTTTTAACAATGGATTCAGGAGTACATCCCTCTCTTGTTGCGTAAGTTTCTTCTAGAATTATAGTAATGATAATGTTTTATACTTTTAATTTAAAAATATGAATAAATATAGTTCATTGATTAAATATAATTTACAAGATAATAGAAATATTAAAAATAGAGAGGTATTTATATTATTGATAAGGCATAAATTTATTTTATCATAATATATTATCGACATCGATTTTAATATATTATTATTTTGATATTGATTAAATTTATTTATTTATTTCATGCATTTTTCTTATTGTTATAGAAAAAAATATAATGATTTGATATATATTTCTTTCTCTAAAATGTTGTAGAATTTTTTACATAAATATTGTAGATCTTTTACAATTTCTGGATAAAAAACAAAGAATGTAACAAATGGTTGGACATATTGATTTCTTCAAGCAAGTAAAAGTATCTCATTTTATAATATTTACAACTTAATTTATATTTTTATTCATTCGGCATATAATAAATAGTATTTAATGAATAAACTCACCATTTTTTGTTTTTTGGAGCTGACAGCAACAGATAATTGTTTCTGTCCAAGGTTGTGATACATACCGTTACTCCGATCAAATCCCCTTCTATTCATAAATCTCCTGATCAATATTGCTAGCAACATCTTAGCTATGGACCACACGCATTTCTCTATCAGCTGTAATTTCAAGAGAAGGGATGTCGAATGACTTGAAAGCGGGAACACGGTATAATTTAAATTTTCGATTTACGATATTACTAATAACTAATATATACGCAAATAAATATTAAGGTTATTTTACTAGGAAGGTAATAACAAAGTGTAGAGAATTTAATTATGAAATGTATTATTGTACATATATTTCTTTTATATATCAGATAATGTAACGTTTTCTCATTATTGTGTTATTTATTTTTTTTCTATAGTAAATAAAAAGATTTTTTTGTAATAGAGTATAATAATTGATTAATCATAATCGTTAATAGTAATAATTTAATCATATTAATTATAAAATACTACATTACTTAAAATGTTTCAAGTAGTTGCCGTATCTGCGCTAGTATCGCTGCTAATTAACACCATCTAGCGGAAAAATTTTATACGTAATTTATAAAGTCAAGAACTACATGTAATCATAGATCGTTATAAGTACATCTGTGTTTTTTTGTAATAATAATAATAAAAATAAATTTGTAAAAGCTAATTTATCATGGATAAGTCTATAAGTCAAAAAGAATATTTAAAGAAGTATTTATCTTCTGGAAATGAAAAAGAAAAAAAGAAGAAAAAGAAACTCAAAGTTGGTCAAAAAACGTAAGTACTAATTTGCATTTTTTATAACCTATTTCAATGGTTCCTACATTAGGCCTTTGTTTTTTAGGTATAAAATAAGTTATTTCTCATACAACTTGGAATTTAGAAACATATATTGAATGATTTAATAGTTTCAAAATAAAATTCATTGTTTTTATATAATATATCGAGCATATACATGTTTACGTCGAATCGGATGCACCAAAACTTTTTTATTGAAATAATGAATTTTCTGAACTATAGTACCCTCCAAAGATGGTATATTTAGTTTTCCATTCTATAAATAGACAGATGTATTTTACAGAGTAAAAATCATAGATGATGACATAGACCTCAAGAAGCTCAGACCAATCGAAGATGGTGAATTTGACATATTCATCAATGGAGAGGATGCACCTCAAATAGCAGGAATAATTGACGAACGCGGGCCAGTTGATTTCTCCGACAAGAGAAAGTGGAAAATTATAGCCGATAACGAAGATGGAGAATTGCGGTTTAAAAGTAGCGAGAGAGAACAACAGCACGAATCTGCTGTATCGTCTAAAAAGGAAGGAGAAATTAAAAGACGTAAAAAAGTCTATGACTCGGATTTGAGTCCACTTAGAAAAAGTAAAACGAATGAAGATTCGGACGATAGTATACCAAGGAGAAGTAAACAGAATAATCGATCAGAGTTTAAACATTCTAAGAAAACTAAGCATGATTATGATTCGGATTTGAGTCCACCTAGAAGAAGTAAAAAAGGCGATGATTCGGATTTGAGTCCACCTAGAAAAAGCAAAAAGGGCAATGATTCGGATTTGAGTCCACCTAGAAAAAGCAAAAAGGGCAATGATTCGGATTTGAGTCCGCCTAGAAGAAGCAAAAAAGGCGATGATTCGGATTTGAGTCCGCCTAGAAGAAGCAAAAAAGGCGATGATTCGGATTTGAGTCCGCCTAGAAAAAATAAGAAGGACGATGATTCGGATTTAAGTCCACCTAGAAAAAGTAGAAAGGACGAAGATTCTGATTTGAGTCCACCTAGAAAAAATAAAAGACAGCATGATTCCAAAAGTAAACAATTTAGAGATTTATCTAAATCTCATAAAAAATACAGTAAAAAGGGTTCAAGTTCTTTTCATAAATATAAGGATTATGACAGTGATCAAAGTCCACCTAGGCAATCAAAACATGAAAGACATTCTTCAGAAAAGATTAAAAAGAATAGATGGAAAAATCATGATAGTCATTATAAACATCACACAAAATATAGTAATTCTCGACAAAAAGAAAATTCCTCAAAATGGGATGATCAAACTGATAGAAGTGAGTCGACCAATCGTGAAAATTCACACGACACAAAAATGAAGAAAACTTTAAGCGGTAAGAGTGCTGGTTTGCAGGATGCAAAATCATTACGCGAAGAATCAGAGGCTTTCAAAAAACGTGAGGCTGAAATGTTTAATAAGGTATTATTAAAGTTGTTTAATTACCATCGACTTTAATATCAATAAAATAATAATCATATATAATTTCTTTAGTTAAGTAAAGAAATCACTGGTGCTGGTCAAAAGGCAATTTTACGAGATTCTAAAACTGGAAGAAGACGTAATTTAGAAGCTGAAGCGGCTGTAGAACGTGAAAAACAAAAGCGTCAAGAAGAATTGAATGAAAAATATGAAAAATGGGGTAAAGGGTAAGAATATTTCTTTGAGAGAAAATATAAATTGTAATAGACACATATATTATAATATTATTAAAATAATATTTTCAAATAATGTTTATTTTATTCTAGATTGAAACAAGTAGAAGATAAAGAAGAAAAATTAAAGAATTATCTTCATGAAATAAGCAAACCATTGGCAAGATATGCAGATGATGCTGATTTAGACAAAGCACTTAGGGAACAAGAAAAAGAAGGTGATCCAATGTTAGAATATATTAGGAAGAAAAAAATAAAAGAAGGAAAAATAAAACCTGGTGAGTTATATACCTTCTTTTTTTTTTTAGTAAACAACCAGATAAATTAATTTTTAAATATTAAGCTATTAATATAAATTTCGTTATAGTGATAGACAATGTAATATTTTTATAGATGAACTACGATATCAGGGATCTTTCATGCCTAATCGTTTTGGTATTAAACCTGGTCATCGTTGGGACGGAGTCGATAGAAGCAACGGCTACGAAAAGAAGTGGTTCGAAGCACAGAATGCAAAAACAGCATTGCAAGAGGAAGCATATAAATGGAGTACAGCTGATATGTAATATATATATATATATATATATATATATATATATATATATATATATATATTCTATATATTTTTTAGAAATCAAAACTTTCCTTGTTATAGTTTCAAGATTATTTCAGATGATAATTTTCAAACGATATTGATAAAATGTATATTATTCTTTAATATCGGGTTCTATATGCATTCTAAAGATATAGAACATGATTTGAAGAAAAAATTAATTAAATGAACAGAGAAAAACATATAATTATATTTTATAATGAAAGCTCTATGTAACATAGGTTCCTTCTTCGTTCAACCATTGCTCGAATTGCCATAAGTTCGTTTTTATCCATTTGATATTATTTTCGATATCTTCAATCACATTTTTTTTCATATTTGCATTTGGGCCAGTATTTGAATATTTATTGAAGAAATCTTTTACCTGCGAAATCAACGTATAAAAATAAAAATCGATCGAATTTTTATTCAAACGAAATACCTCCTTCAATTTTTCTTCGTCTTTGAATAAAGAGATAGCTGCTCCGATAGCTGCGTCCACAGCGTGATCGTTTAATGCAAATTTCTCGATTAAATTTTCCCAATGATTTCTATATACGATGTATCAAAAAAAAAGTTTTTATATTTACAAGTTAACGATAATTAATATTTTTCTAATTAATGAAAAATTACCTAAAAAAGTCCCAGACTATATCCAGACCTATTGGATTTACAGCGATATTACTGATGACTTCAAAAAAATCTTGCCTACGAACGACTTTCTCATCTTGTATCTTTAGGAGATATCTACATTTAAAAAATTTTATATATACGATTATTATTTAATTCTGTATAAAAACATATAACACCTACTTATTGAGAATATCTTTGTTTCTAATAGCTGCTAATCTTATTAACAATCTTTTTTTTTCTTGCACGTCTGTCTCTCTTAAAAAGAATTCCCACATTTTTTCAAATATCGATTCAGCTTCCTCGCTTGGCACAAAGAGACCTAGATAAAAGTATAATCTTAATAATTAGAGAAACGTATATAGAAGGTATGTAGAATATTATTTATTAATTTATTTTTTATTTTATTTTAACATAACCCACCAAAGGAATAAACTATAGAACGAATGTCGGGATGCAATTTTTGTGTGGCATTACTCTCAACGAAATTTTTAAGCTTCATAGTAGCTGTGTCCAAGCAATGATCGAATTTTACACTGCATGCTATCTTCAGAATAACTACCCGTAATTCTCTCGAAAAGTCGATCATGAGATTAGGCACATTTCTCATGCGATCAGAAATAATTATTAAATCTTATAACGATTTTCTACCTGTATGGTAATTCCTCTTTCTCGTTCACCTTCCATCCAACTTGTTGATAAATTTTATCGATCAGACGTTGCACATAGGACTACGATAGAGAAATTCAATTAATTAGATTTTTTGTTATTATAATAATAATAATAATAATAATAAGAATAAGAAGAATAAATTGATGAATTCGTTATATAATTTCGAATAAATATTTTTTATAATATATTGACAAAAAATATATAACTTTAAATAAATATTTTTTATATACATAATGCCAATGAAAATGAATCATATAATTTTACATAAACATTTCTTTTTTCTCAAGTGATATGATACACACACTCATACAAGGAATAAAAATTATAAAATTTCAAATAAATATTTGTTAATAATAAGTAAATAAAAATTTTCAATATAAAAATAATAAAATTTTACTTGAAACGGACGATGCAAATTAGTCGAACGAAACAATCTGTTAATTCGATTGATCCATTGACCAGCAACTATCCAAGGTTGAAGAGCACTTTCGTTTTTTAGAAAAGTGGTCATGTTTAAAACAATATGATAAGACAGATCCTTATTATCACCTAAAATGATTGCATCGTGCAATAAATCTGCACGATCTATTGGATTCAGAGCCTATTATTAATCAGATTACGATTATTAAAGTATATGCTTGTAATCAGGTGTATATATAAGACAACAGAATGGTGTGTGTGATCTTTACTTGAATATTAGTCAATAGTAAGTTAGTGAACGTTCTCCAAATATCTTCTGTATAATTAACGATATAATAACCAATCGAATTGTGATTCAATTTTACCCAATCTACTGACTTTTCTAAGATCAATTCGACTGCATAGGTATTAACATGATTTTTAATTTTTATCAATAACAAAAATTCTCAGGATAATATATTTTAATCGATCCATACATAAGTAGGTAACGTAATTAATTTTTTTTTTTTTTTTTTTTTTTTTTTCTTAATTCGTTTTTCATTCGTTTCTATTCATTGATTTATGATGAGAATTAAATAAATTTGGAATTTTTTTTGGATCTGCTAGAAATTTTGTTGAAATTCGTTTGGATCGATTAAGATGACGGGACACCTTGTATATCTTTTATATATTTCTAAATAATAGAAATATCATATACTTGCCGCAAGAGTAATTAGCAAGGAACCAAGCGAAACTGATATTATCTTCTTGTCGATTCGTTATATACTTTAAAGGAATATCCCAAGTTTCTCTATCATTTATGAAAACAAATTAATACGATAATAATCGATAAAAAAATAAAGTTCGTCAATTTTTACTTACGTGAAAAATTCCTCTTGTCTTTTGTCAAAGACAAATCGTTGCTGAGATAATTTGAGTAATCTGTCTTTTCGTTGGACTTTTATAACAGGAAACCCAGGTAATTTCGTCCAACCGTTTAAAAAATTAATTAGGTTTACATTCTTAGTTTCCTCGTTTAAAAGTTCGAAAAGTTCTTTCGACTCGGCATTAGCAAATTCATACTGTTGTAGGTAGTTTCTAATTCCAGAAATGAATTTTAAATTTCCTATTGCATCTTCTAACATATTGATCACTGCAGCACTCTGGGATTGAAACAATGACAAACATTATGCTAAATAACGAGTAAAGCAATTGGGTCGATAGAACAATTTGATTTGTTACTGTATACATTTTTGTAAGATTACCTTCTAATTATATTTTAATCTTTTTTTCTTTTTTAAAAATAGAGACTTGACAAATATCATTAAATTATTCAAAACAAGAATGTTATATGTAGCAAAAATAATTGTAAAATAAATCATGTTAATAATTACATGATAAGCTGTTAGAATATTAGCGTACTTTTTGATAAGAAATACGATCAAACATTTGACCTATCTCATCGGAAGCTTCAAGACGAGTCACTATCGGATGTGCATTCCTTTTCATATCGTAAATCATTGATGTGTATTTGGTATCCAAGGAAAACATTTGCATCTAAAAGAAAAAAAAAAAAAAAAAAAAAGAAAAAAAAGAGAAAGAAAACAATTTTATTACAATTAATAATTAAATTGTGTTAATGAGATTTTTTTTCTTCTTCTTTTCTTTGTTTTTAAATTCAATTTGATAGTACACAAGACCTGATTCCATTCAGGAAAAATAAAATCGACTGCAATGTGTTCCATATAAGTTGCAAAACCTTCATTGAGCCAAAGATCGTTCCACCATTTCATAGTGACGAGATTTCCAAACCACATGTGTGCCAATTCATGCGTCACCGTGAGAGCAACGCTTTTTATGTTTTCACATGAGCTATGTTCCTCGCTATAGATCAACTCAGTTTCACGGAACGTTATCAAACCCCAATTTTCCATTGCACCAGCTGCAAAATCCGGTATTCCAGCGAGATCTACGAAATTTTTTTATCAATTACGTCTTTGTATGCATTTTATTATATCTGTATAATATATGAGTCGATTATTATGAAAATAGCTTAAGTCTTATATATATATTTTTTGTTCTTTTATGATTTTATGTTATTATTGTTATAATATTGCTATTAGTATAATGTGATAAAAAATAAGCATCATACATTTAATCTTTAAAAATTTTGTACTTAAATTATTTTCATGATATTATCGATTAATTATCATAATTATCGTAAAAAGATTCTAATGAAGTCATACGGTATTAATTTTTTTAAGAAAAAAATAATATCAATATTCTCAATGTATAAAAATAGAGAAAATAAAATTAATTTAATATCTATCTTTTTCAAACGTAACCAATATAAATTGTTGCTACGACCACAGTATCGAGAAAAGTTTAACGAACGAATATCGTTAAAATCCATTTTCGATATCGAAAAATTCTTATTCGCATCAGTTTTATTCATAAATTTTTATTATTAACGCCTGAAAACAGATAACCCTTTATACTAGGTCAATAATTGTGGTCACCAGCACCATCTATCGATTGGAAACTTTTTTGTATAAAAATTCTTAGAATATTTTTTTAATTTGTTTATATTACAATTAATTTATTTATTATTAAATTAATAAAGAAACAATATATACATATTTATATATATATATATAAGTTTCATTGTTTAATTAATTAATGTTATACCTAATTTTGGCAGAGCATAATCGATGTTCAAAACATTCGAATAATATTCGATAGCTTGAGCAGCAATATTCAAAGCAAATTGCACTTTACTCTTGTAATCCGATCTAACGCAAACGCTAAGCGGTATTCTAGTTCCATTTAAAGAATCCGCGCTTGAAGTTAGACACTCGAAATCACTTATTAGAAAAGCCACGAGGTATGTCGACATCGGTAAAGTAGGTGCAAAAGTTGTTACCATCAAATCGCTTTTATCATCTGTTTTATCGACTCTCTACAAATTAATTTCAGAACTTTTTTTTTCTTTTTTTTTTTTTTTCAATAACCTATGTAATATATCGTATTTTTTTTTTGTAATAAAAATAGAATGTAAATTTCGAGAATGAATTTTTGAAAAATTGCAAAAATTTTGTTGAGAATATTTACCGACATTTTGAAATCTTAAAATTATCATTTTATGAATTCAAAATCGTTTCTTTTTTTTTGAAACCTTAAAATCATACTTTTTTAAGGACCCAAAATTAAAACATTTTGATTTCAAAATATAATTTTCAAAAAAGTATATCCCTTAATACTCAACATTTTTTCTCACGTGCGAGATATTCTACATATATTATTTTTCAAACAGCATAAGTTTTCTGCTTACTATACTCGGCATGTTGGATAAAGCATGATAATTCGATCTTGCATCATGAACGATACGAATATGAAAAACAGATTTAAATGATGGCTCATCGAAACAAGGGAAAGTTTTTCTCGCATAAGTTGGTTCAAATTGTGTGACCGCCAATTTTCTGTAAGTGGAATAAGTGGAAAAGAAAAAAAAAAGAATATTACATGATACTAATATATAACAAAAAAAATCAATGAGATTACCTGACACGATCATTTTCAGAGTTGACTGTATAACTACTTAAATAAAATCCATTGATCTTATTGCTTAATGTACCACTGTAATTCATTCTTAGGATATAATTATCAGGTGTTAACTGATTTGTAATTTCGATTATTATCATTTCATATTCTTCAATAGGATAAATAGCATCAATTGAAATTTCTTCATAAGGCATGTCACTTTTAAACAACTTAGTCGATGTAATAGTTAAATTCCTTGAATGTAAAACTATATAATCCTTAACCTAAAAAAAAAAGGTAAAGAGAGAGAGAGAGAGAGAGAGAGAGAGAGAGAGAGAGAGAGAGAGAGAGAGAGAGAGATCCAAACATATCGAAAGTAACAATTCGACTTATCGAAATATGAAAAATCGAACAGGTACCTTCATAATTCCTAACTCGATTTGTACAGCACCATAAAACCTATCTTCGATGAAATCCGGTGATGCTGCGATAATATATTTTTTTGGTACAACATCCTTGGACAAACGACCATCCATCTGTTCGATTTCTTGGCGATTTTTATCAAATATTTTTGCTCGACCGAATATGATCTTTAAGGTTATTAAAAATAAAAAAAAGTATCGTTTATCTTTCATTACGATTCTCGAAACAAAAACTTTCTTTATCCTACTATCTATAAATTTACGATGTGATCGATTAAAAAGAATCTAAATTTACAGTAACGCTTTTGTTTATTTTAATATCAATATAGATTAACGTGAATCGCGAGGTCTATATGTTATATTACTAATGATAATAAATTGGAATGAAAGAGGTTATTGAGAAAAAGTTATCAAGTCGATTCTTCGGTTATCGACTGAGTATCGTTCCTCGACGTGTGACGTATTGATCGAGTTAAGAACGTATGTATAATATTTTGCACCCTGGGACACAATTATTTTGTCCGAGACAAAATTATTTTTCTTACATTTTTTCTTTAACATACGTAAGCGAATATATACAAAATATATTCTATATTTCCTATAAAACACTATTACTATAATATGTATATAAATACACATAATTAATAACATATTATTTCCTTCCTCGGATTTGACATATCAATCGAGCTAGGGACGTATCTATGATATTTTGCACCATGAGGATACATTTCTTTCTGTAAATAAAATATCAATAATATATATACCACATTTCACATAAAATATTATAGTACTATAATATTTAACGTATACACATACACACCCACACACAGAAATGTACGTTACAAAGAGATTAGATTGTCGAAGATAACGAAACAAGATAGCGAAACAAAAAAGTCATAATTTTTCATAAATCATAAAATTTATAAATATGAAAAACAAAGTTTGTTTATTTATCAAAGGGACAAAATTCGATGTCGTTTCATTTTTATTGTAACAAATTGAGAAGTGAAAGTAAGCAAAAGGTTAGTACCAAATGTGTCGACCGGTTTTCCTGTATAATGTTTCGCAATATACGTTATACGAAGGATAGAGACCACTTGAAAAGCCGAAAGAAAGAGACGAAAAGAAGTTAGATTATGGAGAGGGGAGACAAACGTGAAGTCTTATGGAAAGTTCTTATACACTGACGGGCATACTTCAGTTAGTATCGATTGAATCTTCGATTGTTTGGTATCGTTCTTTTTTAACAGTGCAATTATTAATTGTTAGTAAAGTATTAATTAATACTAATAATAGTAATGATAATAATAATAATAAATTCTTTAAATATACTCGTAATAATAATAATAATAATAATAATAATAATAATAATAATAATAATAATACATTCGTTACTGTGCTATATTACTTATTTATATACATATTGCTACTAATATATATATATAAATAATTCGCTACTAATAGAAATATTTTACTATGAAATTATTTCTTTTTCTTCAAAATAAAATTTTTATTCTGTAGGTTACAATGCAGTACAAGTTGTCGTATTTCGATGTAATGGGTTTGGGCGAACCAATAAGATTCTTGTTAAGTTACGGTGGCGCCGAATTTGAAGATATTCGTATTGATCGCGAACAATGGGGAAAATTTAAACCAGGTATATATATTTTTTATTATTGATTATTTATTACTGAGTTATTCTTTTTTTTTGTTTATTATTAATTGGGCATTGAATGAGATTATTATGTCACTTATTTATTATTAATTGTTTTAGTTTACTTTAACGAATTGTTTGACTATTTTATGACACCAAATAATATTGTAAATTAACTAGTAAATTTATTTAATTTTCTATCGTTTTTTGTAGCAACTCCGTTCGGGCAAATGCCAATTTTAGAATTTGACGGTAAAGTTTATTCACAAACGTTACCGATTTGTCGTTATTTAGCGAAGAAATATAATTTAAATGGTAAAACCGATTTGGACGATTTACAAATCGATGCTATTGCCAATGCTCTTCACGATCTCCGAAAACGTAAGATTTGAATATCTTAAATATTCTAATATTTTGTATTACGATTTAAATTAAAAACTTTTTGTTTATTCGTCGATTTATTTGTCGAATTATTTATTTGTAGAAGTAGCACTTTTCTATAGAAGCACTGATCCCAACGAAAAGGCTAAAAGAAAGGAAGAAGTTTTAACCACAACTTTACCATTTTATTTAAAAAAGTTAGAAGAGCTGGCTCATAATAATGGTGGTTATTTGCATGGTGGTCAGGTATAAATTTAGATATTTTCTATTATTATTATTATTATTATTTTATTTATCATGATTTTTTTTTTTATAAAAAATACAGAGCATGGGCTAAAAGTTTTTAGGTTAACTATTGGAAAAGTTCTTGAATGATCTTTAGACTTGCAGTTTAATAACTTCAATGCTTATAGTTTTATAATTTGAAAAGAATTGACTTAAAAAATATTGATAAAGAGTAATTGATTGTTGAATTTATCTAGAAACTTTGATCTATTTAGAAACTTTTAGCTCGCCTAAAAAATATTCATTTAGAAATAAGGATAATAATGAAAAAGAAAAATGAAATTCATTTTATAGATTCAACCATTGTAGTAAACTAGTTCTATTTCATTACTGTAATTCTTATTCTTGTGCAATTTGTTTTTTAACAAACATTTCTTGTTTTTCATAATGTATAAAATATAAAATATGAAACATAATTTTTTTTTCTTAGTTGAGTTATGCCGACTTGTTCTTCGTGGCCATTTCGGATTCAATTAACAATGCCTGTGAGTTAGATATTGGCAAGAATAATCCTAATTTAAAGTCTCTCAGGGAGAAGGTACTTGCAATTCCAAAAATTAAGGAATGGGTACAGAAGAGACCTAAACTGGAATTTTAAGTATTTTTAATTTGATATCACTTTCACACACAAATCT
This sequence comes from Vespula pensylvanica, assembly GCF_014466175.1. NCBI lineage: Eukaryota > Metazoa > Arthropoda > Insecta > Hymenoptera > Vespidae > Vespula > Vespula pensylvanica. Next base: position 6,461,326 of record NC_057691.1, on the reverse strand, counting down.
TATTCTTTTTAAAGGTATTGTAAAAAATCTACTATTACAATAATTAAAATAGATTCAATGCGATGTGTATTGTGTGTGTGTGTGTTTTTTTTTTATATATATAAAAAAAAGAAATTAAACAACATCGTCGTACGAAGTTTCCTGTTGAATTTGAAAAGTAAATAAATAATTTATTAGTACTTAATATCGTTAATATGCGATATCTCCTCGTGTCTTTTTTTTTTCTAAATGAAAAATTTTACAAAATACCTATGTACAATAAAAAAACAAAAAGGGATGTTGATAAAAACATCAGTGTGGCTGCTGTGGCAGCCAAGAAAACGTTCTTCTTTCGTGGTATCTTTGTAGCCACGTGAAAATCTTTCCTCGACTGCAACAAATTATTAATAACAACATTAAATTAGTGTCAAAAAATTGTATAAAAATATCTTGCAAGAAATGATTTATTTTTAATAATAAATGTTTAATGTGAGTACTTGCTTAATTTAGGGAACTTAAGAAAATTTACGTTTGCTTTGTTCTTTTCTTTTTACTTTTGCTTTGTTCATTTTCTTTTCACAGCGAGTAAAAGATATCGTCAGATGTTAATGAGTACAATGAATAGTAAATATGTGAAAGGATATCAAGTATTCTTATAAACCTTTGACGGTCAGTAAGTGACCTATGGAATCGTACATATCGGTAATACCGATAATATGGGGAATTATAATTTATGGGTTGTCTTTTCCATTACAAAAACAAGTTTAATAATATTACTAAGCAGTGAGTCATATTTTCTAGTTATTAAAAAATGTAAATTTTATATGGAGCACATATGTTATAATCAATAAAAATTTAATGTACCGTGATTTGTAAAGTTTGCGTCTTTCGAAGTAGATCATCCAACTTTTGACCCCTGTCTATCAATTTTTGAATACCATCCATTAACATACGTCGTATTTCGACTAATTGGGTCTCCAATTTTGGTATAGCGTTTAATTCCTGCTGATTGTATTCGTCCTAGAACGATTACAATTTCTATTAATTTATCGATATATCTTTTGTTGATAAAAAAAAAAAAAATAAATAAATAAAAAACATTAATTAATATATTAACATAATAACAATAATTATTTTTTTTATATTTGTCATTACGTTTTATCGTATTTAATTGTTAAATTAAAGAGATAATTTGTAAATGATTGTAACAAATTTTGATATGATCATAAAAAAGAATTCTTTGCAAATGTGTTAAGTTCTTTATACCTTTAGTACAGTTATCATATAATATAACTTAAGTAATAAATTAAGAAACAATACGTACAATAATTTGTTGAAGTGGTTTAGAAAGATCTGCGACGGCTAGATTAGTTAGATCCCTCGATAGATCAGCAAGTATCGGTAACTCTCTGTAAATATTTCTCAACCTGTCAAGAAAGATTTGAGAACAGGATTCTAATCGGGATACTGCCAATGAAGATTCTGGTTTTATTGTCAAACAAGCATAATGTAGTTCTCCGATCAATAGATGCACCATATATCTAGAAACAATATATAAAATGGAAATTCTCTATGTGATTTTTATAACGATAAAGAAAAAAAAAAAAAAAAAAAGGCTCGTTTATCTAACGATCGATTTTCATTAATCGAATTGTCCCAAAAATTTTTAAAAACAATAAACGAATAATAAACATAGAATAGCCAAAATATACATACAAAGAAAAAAGAAATCCACTTTTTTGTTAGATAATAACGAGCACGAGAACGCACCGAAATCAGATCGAGGATTTGCGATTTATCGATATATTTTGCGATCGAGCTTACTTGCCCCGATCGAGGCTGGTCCTGTCGTTTTCAAGATTCTTAATGTCCTGTATCGTAGTTAAAGCAATTTCACGACAATCGGCTTCGGGATCGACCAAGTAATCTGCGACGATCTTGCAACCAGATTTCTCCCAAAATGCAACGACTGCGTAATGAACGATCACCGACATTTTTATTATTATTTCACCGAATGAAAAGACGATTATATTCGAAGAAGAAACTAATGTGTTAATACAACGAAAACGAATAATTTGTGGCAAAAAGATTTTATGTCTATATTTTCGTGTTCGTCGTTTGATTACTCGCGTACCGAATGACGAAGAAAAAATTTCGATAAATTCGATAAACACATTACGCATACCAAAGAAAAATGAACATGATTCTCTCCCTCTTTGTTTTACCGATATGCATATCCGTTCGTTGTCAGTGACCGCACTCTTTCGATAAAATATATGATACCGTCTCCCTAATTAAAAAAAAAGTTATTTTTCACGAGAAACAATAATTGAAAAAAAAAGAAATATATATATATATATATATATATATATATAGTGTTTATATATTGAATACGTAGACTACATATACGCATAATATAAACATATATATATACTTATCATATATACACGTTTATATACATAAATACACTTTTGATTTTATTTTATATTAATAATCTTTTTCAATTTTATCCAGTATGTTCATTGTATTCAATTGATCTGAGAATGTCGACACATTGGATAAGAATCATACTCGTACTACCTGCTGCTTTTCGTACACAAATGTATACGAGTAAGTTTATAGTTAAGATATTTTAATTAAATTTCAACTAATATATAAAAAGGTATTAATTCTAACAAACTACATATTGAAGGCTCAAGTCATATATAGACATTGTATGTGTACGTACACTTATCCATATTATATATTTATATTTATACATATAAATACATATTTGTATATATGATAGAAATACATATTTATATATATATATGATTCGCCGCGTTGTTAGAATCATTAACACACTTTCGGCCAATTCGGTGGAAGAGAATTGAAGTACGAAAAATATTATGATCGAAAGTGTGAATTTAAAAATTCATCCTCTTTATCTTTACCAACGATTATAAAGCATCTAGACACAATTACATGTAAGTATATTTCTTTCTTCCAATCGCAACATTTCCCGTTCGTCATTCAAATCATATATTTCTTTTTAATCATTTTCATTCATTCACAAATATATTGGTTCGTTATAGAACATATAATTAATCTTGTTTTGTAACTTTTTGTATTACAGATTCTACGATTCATCGATTAAACGAATCAAAAATAATTTCAACCAACTGCACATCATTAGACCTACGTCGAGAGGGACATGCATTCTATTAAAACATTAATTTAGAATTTTGATATATTCAATTTATCTATCTATCGAAATATAACTAACAAGATAAAATATAATTAATTTCACGTCTAATTGAAATTAGATAGAAAAGAGATTTTGAAAAAACAGAAATACGCAGCCATTCGCCCGGTAGTACTTGCGTTTTATAATAATATGTATAATTTAGTTATAGATTTTAGGTAATATATATAATTTGATTATACATTTTAGATATAATTTAAAAATAGATTTTGATATATGGCAAGTACTACCGACCCAGGTCCCACCACGAGGAGGTTGCTGCATCTGGGGACCCACGGACTAACGGGGACTCTACTCTAAAATTCGCGTGACCGGCGTGATCAAATAATCGACGTTCTATAAAACGAAGTCCTCGGTAGGACTTTTAATCGCGCCCGAACACTCCCGTGAGTGTTAGTATAACGGTGACTCTACTCTAAATTCGCGTTCGGGGCGTCCATGTATCAACCAAGAATTTTGGTAGCTAACTGGTGGAGGGTCAGTCCACGCTTACGGATAGCAATTCCATACTACTCGGCAGCACACGAACCGACACACGACCGGTCATTTATTCGTTTTAGCATATCAAACGAAGTCCATTACCGTAGGACTTTTAATCGCGCCCGAGAATACTACGCTTATGCCCGCCGACACACGCGCAAGTGTTCTTCCTATCCTGCCCGTTTTCGCGTCTAGCAATCGATTATGAACCGAACCTTTCGACGATATATTAGACTCTCGCTGATATATCGAAATCCATGAAAAGGAGGAGAAGCAGAAGAGGAAGAGAAGGAAAGAAAGCCGGAACATGCCCGCACGTGAAAACGATAGAATTCGGAAGAAAAGAAAGAAAGGATAATCGGAAGATAACACATGCACGTGTCAGAACGATGAAATTGAAAAGAGAAGATGGACATAGAATGTAGGTACGCTTGACCAAAACTAGAGTACGAAAATTGAGCTCGATTTTTCGATACCGAAAGGAGACCCGCACAGAAGCCCACGCTCATGAGCCCAACTCATGAGACCCACCCGAGAAAAACTATAATAATTAATCTGGTGTATTCATTTCCGAATATACAACAATGTAAAATGTATGAACTTCGACGTTTACTTTGGAATTACATAGAAAAGATTTTGGATAAGTTTTCAAATATGCAGCTATTTGCTCGGAAATACTTGCAGGCTGTAAGATATCGATACACCACAAGTACTGCCGACCCAGGTCACACCGCGTGGAGGTTGCTGCATTTGGAGACCCGCGGACTAACGGTGACTCTACTTTTTACTACTACTACTACTACTACTAATCAAAAAGTCAAAACAACGGGGCGATTTCTACTCCCGACGAATTCAAGCCTCCAAACGCTAAAATTGCAGCCCCATGCGTCTCCGCATTTGGGAACCGACTTACGCATAGCTCAACTATCCAACACCGGAAGCTTCAATCACCACTTGAGCACGACCGGTCGTGCTTTCGCGACAAACGCCGGAACCCAAAATTGAATCTACCGCAGTCACGATACTTACGCGAGTATTCCGGAAACACTCACGCGAATATGTTGAATGCGTTAGAGCCAAGTTTGGACTTAATCGCGCCCGAGAACACCAACGCTTATGTCAGCCGACGTAAGCGAGTGTTCTTCTATCTTGCCCGAACGGGAGAAAAGAAATCCTTCTACGCCTGAGGTAGAAAGATTCTTTAAACACCCGTGTAAAAATCTAAGTCCCTCCATGGTCCTTGGCCGATGGTCCTGCGGCGCGTGGAAATACACGGACTAACGCGGATTCTACTCTAAAATCCGCGATCCGAGAT
>NC_057691.1:6451556-6456208 GCF_014466175.1 Vespula pensylvanica | reverse complement strand
ACGAGAGTGAATATTTTTGTCCGCATATTTTGCGATGAAATACAGATATTTTTGGAAAAAATGATATTGGTCGACGTGCTAATGCTTTTTAGAATTTATACAGATCAGTAATGTTGGAAAATCTAGACGAAATCCTTTTCTTTTTCTTACCTTATTTACATGAATTTCTTCTTCATTGCAACTTTTTCTTCTTCCAAAGCGATTAGAACTTCTGGCTACCAACGAGTACATAATAAATACTCTCCAACAGAAATTATTTAATAATTAATATTTATAGATCAATCTATAGGCAAATATAATTAAATATCATTCTTTTCGAATATTTACAAGAGATATTGATCAGAGAAAAGATAAATTCTTTGATTATTCCATTTATTAATTAATTATCTTTTGACACCCGAAGTAGAAGACAGAAGAAACCTATGTATATACTTACGCGGGTATCTACATATTTGGCGGGAAATTTATATAACTTAATAGAAAGTAGTAAGACGTTTCATAACAATTTTCAGTTTTTTTTTTTTTTTGAGATTGAATATTATATTTTGTGTTATTTTTCAATAAAATGTTAAGAAAAATTCATATATCTTAATGCGTAATATTTCTAAAATGACGTAATATGTATGTACAACGCGAAGCTACACCTTCACGATGTAGATGACGCCATTGCTGCTTCAATTCGTACCAACCAAATATGTCTACCCGTTACAAGTAATTAGAAGATTTTTTCCAACGTACACTTTATTACTATATACCAATCGATGGCTAAGTAAACGATTTTCAAAAGGCTGCATTCTCAAATCGAAACATCGTTGCGTTTAAAAGATATTCGCGAAAATAAAATCGGTCTCGTTGATCCCCGGGATCTAGCTATTGCATCGTACTTTTTTTTCTATTTTCCAGCTTAATTTTTTCAACATCGATACTTCTCTCGCTTCTTAGTAATACTCTGATCAATAATTTTGCGTTTATAATCACGATAGATCGATATTTTATATTATATTCGATTTTCAAACACATACACACACACGTACTTTTACAGATTATATATACACATACACTTTTTTAATCTTCTTCTTTTTTCACACACACACTTTTAATTTTATCCTGTATTAATATGAGATTTCACATTTTTCAGATTTTCAAGAATTTCACGAGATAAGACGAAGCATCGAATTAGAATGAGTGTTAGTGTATCGTTCTTCGTCTTCCAGAATTAAGATGTTCGTTGTTCGAAGGATCAACAGCTACTACCGCTAAGCGAACTTCTTTCTTTGTCCTTCTGAGCAACTGTGAAAAATGAAAAAACGTAACAGTGAGAATGTGTAAATACTAGGACGTTTCGAAGAGTTGAGCATGTACAATATACGTATATGTGTGTATATGTTTGATACGATTATTACGAATGTGTTGGTGCGTCGTTCCGAGGTCGCAATCGTTTGTATCTGTGTTTTTTCTTTCTTTTTTTTTTTGTCATTTGCTTTCGTTTCGAATACAAAAGAGAAGAGATAAATTAGGTTAGTAAGCCAATTCAGTTCTTGTTATTTATATAGGTTAGTACTGTCCGAAAATAATGATTAGTTTTCGTGATCGCTTTTTAATTCTCGTCTTCTATATATATTTTAATGATCAGTTCTCTATATATTTGTTTACATATGTATTATTTCTCCTTCTATCCTTATTTTTCGATTCTCGATTATGTATAATTATTATCGATACATGATACATTACTTCGATCGTAAATTATGTAATTATTCGATATGTATTAAATAAAAATTCAAAGAAGTATTATTTTTTCAAATATTTATAAAATATATATGAAATCATATATACAGATATATATATATATATATATATATATATATATATATATACGCGTAAATATATAAATCATCGAATTATTTCGATTTAACAATTGCTCATTATTTCGCGCGTAATATATAAAGCATAGAGTTAATATAGGTATTTGTGATACAAGTACGTATCTATTTAATGTTTACATATCGTTAGAAAATATAATTATTTTATTAGAAAATTATCGTTTATGTTTACAATTCGAATTAATTACATTTGTCATCCATATCGTATTATTTCCGCATTTATATTATATTTTTTATTATTTTTTATTGAAAAATGTGATATTTGATTTGACTCGCGTTATACCTCTGATGACGTCACAGGATCTACTTTCCTTCCTTGTCAGTGGTCTAGTCACCATCTTGGACGCAGTGACAAGTGTACACGGTGTTTCGTCGCTCCGCATAATTACAGGTAATTAATAAATTTTTTCTATCGTACATCCTCTTCCTATATATCAATCGATAGCTAAACGCACGATTTTTATGAGGCCGCGTCGGCAACTCCGGACATCATCGCGTTTAAAAGATATTCGCGAAAATAAAACAGCCTTTCGTAAATTTGCCAGAGAGCTTTCGCGTCGCACTTTTTCTTCAATTTTCTTCTTTTATTTTTACAATATCGATATTTTTCTTGTTTTTCAATGATGCTCTGATGAATAATTTTGCGTTAATAGTTTTGATCGATTGATATTCTGCATCAAATTCGATTTTCATATACGATCATATATATACACATGTATACACACGTACACACATACATAGAGGTATACGATCATATATACGTGTGTATATATATATATATATATATATAACAGGATAAGTCATATCATACATACATAAACATACATCATACATACATACATACAAATACATCATACACATATATACATACATATATACATACAATATACACATACATACATACATACATACAACAAACAAATACACACACACACACACACACCATATAATTAAGTACACAAACACATACACGTACACAGCCTCAGAATTTTCCTACACATATTACGTACACTTTTAATCTTGTTCTATAGTAATATGATCTTACATTTTTCAGATTTCTAAGAATTGTATATCCCAAGCTACAATACAGAGCGTCGAACATACCAGTCTATACATCTCTTCGATACGACACGTAAGTTTATTTCATATTAATCCATATACCGAAGCTTAATTTATTATTCTTATTTGTTCTTAATTATTTTCATTTACTCTTATTCATTTTTATTAACGTTTTTCAATTTAAGTATTACATTTTCTATTCTACTTATGTTCACCATTATATGCGTATATTTTCAAATTAAAAATCTGTTTTTCAATACATATAATGAGCTCCTTAATAAAGAGAGAAAGATAACATACAAATAATAGTCTTGAGTTTCCCCACCAATTGCCATATAATTCTTGGAAATGAGTCTCCGGCAAGCAACAAAAGAAAAAGCAATCGATAATATTCTGTTATAGGTATATCTGTATATATTGTGTATTTGTATACGCTGTACTATACGGAATACGTAGGAAGTACCGACAAAAACATGTAAACAATTAAAGGACGACCAAGAGGACGGACCTTCTTAATTCATTTCTACACAGTTCTCGTTTGTACAAGCAGCCTTCCAGACGTGTTCAGACTTGTTCCTGCTTCGTTAATTTTGGTTCGTCTAATTTCTCATATACATTATATTTAATATTTTATAAGCTTTATTTAATCATTTACAACTTATTAATCTTATTTTATATCATATTAGACTTCAATATACACTATTATATGTTGAATACCTAATTTACATTTACACGTGTATGGACAGATTTATATATATAAATTTACTTAATCTTTTTATATATTAAAAATCTTTTTGAATTTTGTCTAGTTCTTATTCGTCGTATTTAATTAATCTTGAAAATAATCGATAGCAATTATCATGTAGTTTCTATTACTCATCGTTCTACACGTACAATATATATATATATATACACATATAGATACATAATCTTATTCTATACTAATAATTGTTTGAATATTTTTAGGTTATTATTCATCGCATTGGCCAATATAGTATTCACCAATTTGTCTGGACGTCTACACATTTGATAGCAGTTCTCATATACTTCCTGCTACTCTTCATAGATAAGTATACACAAATAAGTTTATCATTAAGAAATTTTCATTTAATTTCAATTAGTATAAAAAGTTAGATATTAATTCTAACGAACTATCTATTGCGTTAAACGATTTCACGTGTTTTGTTTTAGTTTTATTATAAGTTTCTATGCTTTATTATAGCCAAAACTTTTATTATATAATATTTTACGTTTTTTGAAAAATTTATATATGGATCTCCATACGCAGCTACCTCCTTGTGGTGGGATCCGGAAATCGGTATTGCGAACGTTCGTATATTTTATATTATACAACGTACGCACTACCGGACCAAAGGCTGACGTTCGGTGCATTAGAAAATAATTTTGATTAAATTGTAATTTATTAAAAATTTTTTGTAACATATTTTACATTGAATTTAAAGAATATTGAGAAGCACCGAGAATAATAAAAATTTAATTAATGTATAGCATAATAACAGTTAAATTAAAGTAGAAACAAATTTCAAGATACGTTTAATCGTTTCATTAATATTATAAATATTATAATTTCAATTTTACTATTCCTTGTCTAGTTTTATTTTAATGCTATATCTATTCTGATTTATAGGTATCCACGCGATTAATATACTTCTGTGAACATATCCCTATCGCGATTATATCTATTTTTAAACG
>NC_057691.1:6440782-6451456 GCF_014466175.1 Vespula pensylvanica | reverse complement strand
TTTGAATGATCAAAATGAAAATGCACTTATGAAAGTATATAATAAATAAATATTTACATATTTCAGTTTTATCTTCTTTTTTTAAAGAAATAATATTTATTTCATAATAAGTAAAGATTATTTCATATTCCTTCTACTATAACAATATATCTATATTTAAATAGAGTGCAAGTGAATGAAAAGAAAATTTGAATCATTCTAAATTAGAAATGTATAAATCTTGCTAAGCGAGCGATATGATACACAAATAACAGCCTTGCACTCAGGAGTGCAATAAAATATGTCAAGGGTATACATTTTCATTCCGAAATTATCAACAAGTGAATATAAAATGACAGAATTAATAAGTGTATATATGAGAGAGAAAGAGAGAGAGAAAAAGAGGGAGTATTTTTATTATATATATGAAAGTTTCATAAAAAATCTTAAGAAGATATAATAAATGATATAAAGATTATATATATAATATATAATATATAATTATTTTACGGAATAAAAATGTATAAGTCTTGGTATATAAATAAAGCGAATGAAAAGGCTATCCCACACTCAGGAGTGTGAATGAAAATAATTCAGAATAGGAACAGGTTTGCATTCAGGAATGCACCTGGATACTCAAGCATATAGATTTTTATTTCAAAATAATTATAAATTTTTTATATGATTATTAATAAATCAATAATTCTTTCTATATCTTTTATATATATATATATATATACTTTTGTTGATATACACTTTTGATGATTATATGTATACTTTTATCCAATGCCAACATAGTTTTATCACAAGTTGTAGGATGGCTCATTTATTGTAAGAGTCATTTTATGACTTGTATGAATATAATCATCATCTTATATAAATTCTAATTATTTTGATTAAAGATCTGTAAGACTTGATGTAGGTAGGGAAATTAGGATCTGTTAAAGCAAGCAGTGCTGATAAAATGAATTCATAAAATAAATTTGTAAGAATAATATACAAGAATATTAAAATTATTTTATCTTCGATATATATAATATTTTTATATTCAATCTTATTGTTTTTCTTTTTTTAAGATTTAATATTGCATTACTATTTCTTATTATTAATTATATTCTAAATACATGATTTTAAAATTGTGAAATTATATAACTATATTTTTTGTAATTTAATAGATAAAAAGTCTATCATATATAAACGATGTAATATATATAAATATATATATATATTAGACACTTGATGTAACTGCATACTTCGCGTTAATATAAACGTAAAAAGTGAAGTATTTGTAATCTGTCGATTAAATATAGATCTGATCTCGTTATGGATATGTTTATGGCAGTATACAAAATTGTGTATGCATTTTGTAATACGATCCAAGGAACAGTTTTTGTTCTTTCTATTGTCTTTCTTTTTACGCGACTTAAAATTAATTCTTAATTATTGTGAAATATTCACAATTTTTTTTTCTTTCTTCATAACGTGTCTTGAATAATTTGCAGTTTATTGAATTGATAATTAAATTCAGGATTAATTTGTAAGTGTGTCAAATATTTGACAATTTCATGTGCAATTTCTTTTTTCTTTTTGGATTTTTATATTCGTGCATAAAAGTCGCGAATAATTTTGTAATTTAGTAGTTTAAAGATAAAACACATTTTCTAATGCATTGAGAATTGAAAATATTTAATACTAATTTTTTGTCCATTTTAATGCTTACTTTTTGTCAAAAAGAATTTTTGCCCATTTACTTTATATACAATTTCATTTTCCACACATGCTTTTTTATGTAGTTTTTTGTTACAGAGTGTATTATTTTAAAGTTTCAAGACTAAATATTACGAAATACAATATAACATCCTTTTATCAATGGGTATTAACAACATCGTAAAAAGAAATAATATTTCAAGGTTTGTAATATTATCATATACGACATCAAAGTAAATTAATAAAGATTAGAAATGCATTATATGAAATTGATTTGTGTTTCAGATTTGGTCTAGTCACGAAAGCGAAATAATAATGTGCATAAATAATGATGCATTTAATTCTTGAGAACTTGAACGAAGAATTGGGATTATAGAAAATGGAAAGCAATATCGAATAAATTGTTTGTAATTATTCTTTTTTTTTTTATTCATTTGAAACTTTGAAGAAATTTTTAATTAATCCGTATAAAATTGATTTCTGTTTCAGGAAATATCATCTAAATTGGCAAGATTAGATCTCATTCTTCGTTGGTTGTTGTTTTCGTGTGTGAGCGTGTGTGTTGAGTGTGTTTGGATGTAAAATAATTATTATTTTAATATATATATATATATATATATATATATATATTATTTTCAGAAAATAATAACGATATGAATTTGTTATGTTCACAGGTTGCAAGTTTATTATATAAAATTTTCATATGAATTTTGATTGTTTTATTCAATTACAATATGTTTCTGATGTTTTATGTTTACAGATGATTGCTGATATGTTCTATAAAATTCGCATATTATTTTGATTGCTTCATGTTTAATTATAAAATGTTTGTTTTAGGATATCATGGTTTAAATAATGTTATGTTTTAAGATGTTTTATGTTCACAGGTGACTGACGGTTTATTATACAGAACTGGAATATTAAATTGATTGCTTCCTGTTTAATTATAAAATTGTTTATATGTTTTATGTTCACAGATGCATAGGTGTACTGTTTACAGCTTCTGAAGAAATACGTGTATGTGTGTGTGTATAATGAAGTGTTAGATGATAAAATAATACATATGATGCAAAAAAAAGGAATATAAAATGGCCAATTTTTAATCTTACAGAGGATTAAATTATTTTTTTTTGTATTTTAGATAATAAGGCGATATCTTTATAATTTTATTTATTTTTATATAATGTATATAGGTTACGTGTATATTCATCATTATGTTTCATTTTTGATTTCAGTATAATCGTTTCGTTTCAGCATAATCGTTTCATTTCAGCATAATCGTTTCGTTTCAGCATAATCGTTTCATTTCAGCATAATCGTTTTGTTTCAGCATCATCGTTAGGCGCGTTGGGGAATAGAGTTTCGTTAAAGTGCTCTCTTCCCTTTTTCGGGTAGGTAGGTCGATATAAAACGAATTCATAAATTTTCGTTTAATCTCGATTGATTAGAAAAAAATTTTTGATTCGTTTCGCGATTGATTTTGTTTATTTTTCCAAATTATAATAATTTTTATTCTATATGTAATAGTAATGATTCTATATAATTGGTTTTAAAGTAAATTATATTAATAGTAGAGTCTTAGCCCGTGGGTCTCCGTATGCAGCAACCTCCATGTGGTGAGACCTGGAAATCGATATTGCTTGCGATATGTGCTAAGTAACGCAAGTACTGTCGAGCTAATGGCTGCATTTAAATTCAATCAAAATTTATTATATTCTATGATGATTTTTTCGATCTTTTCATATTATCCATTTCTTGTTTTATTAAATGTAGATATAGATAAATTATTTTATTATTTATTTATTATTATATTTGTTTTGAAATTATGTACATATATGCAGTATAATAATTTTTTATTGTTATATATATATAATAAAATTATATATAATGTATATTTCTTTTTGCAATAATTATATATATATATATGTGAATGTAACATAATATATATATGTGTGTTAATATTTTTTATTTGTAGGTCACGTCTAAGGTTTCAACAGATTATTAGAAGGTTTTCTTCGTATGCTTTGCAATGGTTTATTCCATGAATTCTGATAGTCAGATTTTTTATCCGTTTTTGATGATTAAAAGGTCATTAGAAAGATAAAGGTTTTTTCTTTTACATGAGCTTTTCAGATTTTTGAGAAGTATTATTTTTTTTTTTTTGCAATTTCATGTTTAAGTAAATTATTTTCAGAAGTAATCTTCACATAAGTAAAAGCCTGATTTGAAAATTGGAAACAATAATTTCAATCTTTTCAATTTCAATTTTTATCTTTTGAATGAATTTTTGATCATCAAAATTGAATAAAAAATGTGACCATGTAGTTACTTCTAATGCTACTTTTTTTAGGCCATATTGGACACAGTTGCCTTTTAGTTTAATTTCTTTCCGCACTCATCGCTGAAATCGCACATCTAGCGTGATATTGAGTGCTTTAATTAGTAAATAGTGTATTTTCTTATAAAACAGCGGTATATATGTATATATATATTTTTTTTCAGAAGATATAATAACACGAAATTATTCATGTTTTACTTTCATTCTAATATGTTTTTATTCAATCAGCAATTGTACATATCTGAAGTCTATTAACTGGCTAGCAGATGATAGATTTGTTTAATACATTTTTCATGCTTATGGAATATAACAAATAAAAGAACGAATTATATGTTAAAATTTATCTGAATAAACAAAATATTGTAATTAATAGATCTGAAAAATAAGAAGAAAATACCGACCAAGTAAAAAATAATCGGTAAGGAAGGGTGTTGTTTTATTGACAAATTCCATTGATAATGGTAAGTCAGTGTAATTACTTCAGTCGGTAACATCGGAGAGCCTCTTTTTCGGGCGAGTAAAATGTGATGGTAACGTTGTTTTTCAGGCCGCGTTGATAATCAGAGCACAGTGATTATAATAGAGCGTTGCTTGAAGTAATACGACGAAAAGCATTGGAAAACATGATTATTTTTAAAAGAATTAAAAATTTTAATAACTATATTATTCGAATAGTAGATTAATATTGTAAACAAAAAATTAGTTAGTAGAAATCAAACGTGATCACTTTGAATGCATCTTGAATAGAATTCTAACTTTAATCCTCTAAGATATTAAAAGAAATCTCAAAATTAAAAAAATGTATAAAAAATTGATAAAAAAAGTTTCGCAAAGGTGGGGTGATACTGTAAATCTTTTAATATTTCGCAAACACGAATGAATGATTCATAAATAAGACTCGCTTTCTCATCGAGACACTTTATTCGCATACTTATTGCATCCTGCCTATATCTTAATTCTTCGTAAGAAAATGCGCAAGAGAGCGCTACGATTTCTTTAAACGTTCGCTTATTTTCATTTATTTATTTATTTATTTAATTTTTCTTTTTTTTTTCTTTTTTTTTTTTTCATCATTTTTTTTTCATAGTTCGTCGCGGAATGGTACGAGAAAAAATGTGTAAACGTTAGAGGTAAACAGTACAATATTATTTTCATCCCCCTTACTTATATATATTTCTTTTTCCCCTCGAGTAAAAGAGACGTTTTTATTTATTTATTTATTTATTTATTTCTTTATTTACTTATTTATTTTTTTGTTCTTTCTTTCTTTCTTTCTTTCTTTCTTTCTTTCTTTCTTTCTCGGCGTTGATGATTTTTTATCATTTATTTTTTGTTCCTTTTTCTCCTATATATTTGTTGTTTTATTTATTCTTTCAATTTAGCGGAGACTTAACTCGCATTACGCGATAAAGGTAAAGACAGTGAAAAAAGAGAGGGAAGTTGTGCCGTGTATATATCCCTTACGTATATACACGTCTCCGTATGCCTCTATATATATATACATATAGAATAATATATATGTACATACGCAGGTATATATGTGTATGTGTATGTCTGTGTATTTGTGTGTGTTTTTTTCGTGTGCGCGAAAAAGAGAGACAGAGAGAGAGAGAGAGAGAGAGAGAGAGAGATAGATAGATAGATAGATAGATAGATAGAGAGAGAGAGAGAGAGAGAGAGAGAGAGAGAGAGGGAGAGAGGAAGAGAGATGAATTAGAATTTGAAGAAATTTGAAGAATAAAAGACGAATAAGTGAGAGTTTCTCGTTTATAATTCGAGTTTTCGTAGGATTTAAAAAGAGATATCTCTGTGCGGCGGTCCAAAGCATCTCCCCCACCACGCCCGCCAGCTCGCGAGACAATTTTATATTAATAATTTTCATCTTTTGTTTTTTGTTGTTTTGTTTTGTTTTTTTTTTTTTTACTTTTTTTTCCCTTTTTTTTTCTTTTTTTTCTCTTTTCTTCTTTTCTTTCGTTATCTCATCTCCTTAACGCATTCTTATCATATTAAAAACCCGTACTTCGTCGTACGTTTCGCAAAGCGAGATACGTCATCGAAAATGGTATATGTATGTATTTAAGAGAGATGTAATGTATTTAAGAATATAGGTACGTATGTGTAGGTATATATGCATGTGTGTCATAAGTGTGTATCTGGAAAAAAAAGATATTAGATTAACACAGAAAGTCGTCGAACACTATATAGTCATCGTTTCTTCCTCTCTTTCTTTCCTCTTTCTCTCTCTCCTCCCCAATTCCTCTTCTCCCAATGGTGTCATCCAATTTCTTTTCTCTTTCTTTTTCCTCTTTTTTCTTTTTTTTTAATAATCCATTTTATTCGATATTCACGTTCTGTTATTTCGAAAAAAAAAAAAAAAAAACGCGCGCTAGTAAGTACTTAGTTATAATTTCGAAGAGAAAAACTTTTACGGATCGTTTTTTCCCTTTTTTTCTTCTTTGTTTTTTATCATCCCTGTTAATAATGACGATGACAATTAATTGATTAATAATAGTAATAACAATAATAATAATAGTAATAAAAATAATAAATTGATTAATGAATTAATAATAATGATAATAAAATGATGCTGCTGCTGTTGATGATGATAATAATAGTAATAATAATAGTAATAATAATAATAATAATAATAATAATAATAATAATAATAATAATAATAATAATAATAAGGTTTATCGTAGACGCTTTTTTATCGTAAGTTTTATCATACAATTGTAATAATCGATCCTCGTGGCGCGAACAAACGTCCTTTTATCATTTGATTTCTGCTGATTAAATTATTTTATTTCATTTTTCTTGTTCTTCTTTCCTCCTATTTATTTTTCCCCCATCGTTTGTATTTGTCGTTGGATTATACATGAAGTGTATTTTTCGATTCTTTTTTTTATTATTCCCAAGATATCGTCGTTATTTGACAAAATTGTTAGTATTATATATATATTTTTTCTTTTTATTTTCTCTTATTCTTTTTTTTTTTTAATTTATATTTTTCAATTCTCGTACGTAAACGTTGCTATTTACAAGATGTGTGTGTGTGTGTGTGTGTGTGTGTATGTATATAATATACAAACACGTAATACTTTCGAATAAGTATGAATGAGAATTTGTTGGAATTATAAATATGATGATATTTAAATTCTTCCTCTTGGAAAAAAGCTTCGAAAGGGAAGACACTTTAAAAAAGGGCACCCACGTGATCTTCTTTTTTACCTAGCAATTTTATTTTACTTTTTTAATTTTTTTTTTTTTTAATCTTTTTAATCTGTTTTTTTTTTTCAATTTTTTTTCCCATACGGAACTGTTCTTCAAATATTATTCTCATTGAAACAGGACTTTCCAAATTTTGAGTCGAAAAAGTGGCTTGGACTCACTTTCGAAAATGATAATTTTTTATGACCAACTCGAAAGTTTAATCGCCTTCGAGAATAGATTGATAAATAATTCAGAATTCGATCTGTGAGTTGGCGAAAAATTTGATTTCTCGGAGCCTGAGTAGTTAGAAATTTTTTGGAGCCCCATTAAAATCAGTCAATTATTTACAATATATATATATATATATTTTTTTTCTTGCTTTGACATGTTCGTGTAAATGATGAACTGAGAGATAGATTACTGAAACATTCGATTATAAATGCAAACATAGAATTGGAAGTCATATACCAATCGTCGGATGTTAAATGAAAAATTTATTACACGTTAAAAGTGTGTAGATATTATATTCGTAATTAATAAGTATGAACAAAATATTTATAAATTCTATGTATATGTTCCGTGTAGGAAAAGGGATAAAAGAAAAATTTGTCGGGTAAAAGAAAAAAAAGAGAGAAAAAGAAAAAGAGAACAAATCGTCTTTGAAAAATTTTGTTTTCTTTCTCCCTACTCATTAATCATCTTCGAGTCATTTCAATCATCATACTTTCATTTCTTTCTCCGTATTTCTTAAATAATAAATATTTCCTATGTGGATATCAGTTTTGTTTGAACTCGCTCGAAATCCGAAGGAAATATACGTATCTATCGGTTTAAAAAAAAAAAAAAAAAAAAAAAAAGCAACGTTTCGTACGTGTATATTAATATCGATGATTAAAATATTATATTTATAATAGAGTTAATATAGTTATTAATAGTTAATAGTAATAATAGTAGTAGAGGACATCAAAATTAAAGGAGATCCTCTCTCCATAGTTCGTTTAACGAACACACGACAATTTTAGAGTCTCTAAGTTTCCCTCCCTCAGCAACCCCTTGACCTGTGTTCGAGAGAGAAACTACTACTTACTTTGCGAGACAATATTGAGACGAACACACGTTGTTGGACGTTTTTTTTTCTTTTTTCTTTTTTCTTTTTTTCTTTCTTTTTTTTTTATATAGATAAAAATTCGTTTATTGATATTATATAATCCGAGGTAGAAATAGCAAAAAAGCAATGTTGTGTGTCTCGTACGTTAGATCACTTAAACATCAAACTAGCAAAGATCTTATTACGAAGAATGATAAAAAGATATTCTTTCTTTCTTTCTTTCTTCCTCTCTCGTCTCTCTTTCTCTCATTCATGCACTCTCATTCTTTCTTTCTCTCTCTCTCTCTTTTTTTTCTTTACGTTTTCGAACAATTTTATTCATTAATCGTATTGATTTTCTCTCTTCTTCGAACGAAGGCGTTGAAAATTCTTAACAAACAAGAAGAAGGAAAAAAAAAAGAAAAGAAAAAGAGAAAAAAACTAATAATAACGAAATACATATCTTTTATCTTTATCTTAGAGAACACGAAACACTTATGCATGTACTTACTTAAGCTCTTTTCATCTCTCTCTTTTCTTTGCTTCGTTTATTATCAATAACGAGTATATCTCTCTCTTTCTTTGGTCTAATTACAATCTGCATACGTTTGTTAATTTATTCATGTCGCTTCGATAAATAATAGTGATAATAATAATAATAATAATAATAATAATAATAATAATAATAATAATAATAATGTAATAATAATAATAATGTAATAATAATAATAACGATAATAATAATTCTAAGGATGATGATAAAAATGATGATAATGATAATGATGACGATGATGATTATAATAATAATAATAATAATAAAAATGTTACATATGTGTATGTACAATATATGTACGTTTATTTCACATCGTCCAAGATCTCTTTTTCTTTCATATTTTTCTTTTCTTTCTTTTATTTTTTCTTTTTTTTTTTTGTTGTTTTTTACGAAATTGTGGACGGTTCTCGGATAGCCTTCCCTATATTTCCTATTTTATTCACTTATTAAATTAGTTAATTAATTAAATAATTGAATAATCAATTATTTTCTTTTTTCTTTCTTTTATCATTTCAGGCGTATTCTTGCAAAGACTTTTCTTACGTTCGAACGAAGAGAGAAATCGATTAAGAACCTTTTTTCAAAATTCTGTCTTGCTTCGTTTTTCTTTTTTATTCTCAAAGTCCTCTTTTTCTTTATTTTTTACTTTTCTAATTATTTCTCGAAAAATTGGAGATTTTGTGAGGAGATGACAAGAAAGCAGAAAGAAGAGAGATAGAGATAAATATGGAGATAAAGGTAGAGATGGAGTTAGAGATAGAAACAAAGCGAAAAAGAGAAAAAGAGAAAAGGAAAAATGGAACGAACGAAATCGCTGTTGCTGCTGTTATCGTTACTGCTTGCTTTCTTCAAAGATTTTTGCGATATATTGCGATTTTTTCGAATCGAAAAAATACGGATATGTCAAAAAAAAAAAAAAAAGAAAGAGAGAGAGAGAGAGAGAGAGAGAGAGAGAGAGAGAGAGAATGATCCTGCAAAAATAATTTTTATTTCTTTTTTTTTTTTCTTATTTCTTTGTGTTATTCACAAGTCACGATACCTAGCATTTTTCGATAAAATATATTCGTTAAAACTAAAATCAGAAAGAAATAATTTTTGATTAATAATTTCTTCTTTTTTTTTTTTTTTTTAATTTATACTTAAATCGATTTATTTTCATATATATATATTTTTTTTCAATCAAACATACGCATGTCTCGTGTCATTTTTATCTTGTTAAAGTAAGTTATTATGGAAATGACGATTTTTATTTTCAGTAAAACAAAGAAAAAAAAAAAAAAAGAAAGAAAAAAGAAAATAAATGTGTTGAATTTTTCGATGCCTCGTCATTTATAATGATGGTTAAAGCAACATATCGAAATAATAAATACGGTCTCGTTAATATCGACTATTCAATTGTGGATCGATGAAATGAAAAATTATTATCGATCTTTTAAATTATCATTCTCTTTCTCCCTGAATGATTTTTTTTCCTTTTTTTTTTTTTTTTTTTTAATTCATTTTTTGCAGGATCATCCTCTAATTCGTAGGATTGGTAAGGATCCAATTATTCGCGAGAATTGTTATTAGATCCGTTGCCGATGATCCGATCCGATCCGATAAGAAGAGATATTTTTTTATCGCGAGATCGACTATGATTTTTCGCCTATTTTATTATCAGAGAGAGATTTTCTACGATACGATATATATATATATATATACATATATATATATGTATATATATATATATATATTGAATTATATTATATGTACTTTGTTTAGAGATTTAGGATATTTAAATTTTCGCCGCTGGAAATACAT
>NC_057691.1:6428282-6433282 GCF_014466175.1 Vespula pensylvanica | reverse complement strand
CCATCCTCGCCGTCTAAAAAGCATAACAAGAGAAAAAAAAGTGTGAAAGAAACGGTCAAATTTTATCGTTGGCAACATTTTTTCTTTTTTTCTTTTTTTTTTTTTTTTTTTTTTTCAATTAAATCTTACGTAAATCGTGCGAAGTATTTCCTTTGCCTAGGATTATAATCGCAATAAAGAAAAGAAAAGAAAAAAAAAAAAAGGATCAAGTCACTCTTGAAAAAAGAAACAAAATAGAATTTTTTCTTTGGAAAAAAAAAGGAATAGTAGATGGTGCGTCCTATGTGCTCGCTCGATAGGTCGTATCAACGTTTTTTTTTTTTTTTTTTCTTTTTTTCTTTTCAAAGGCAGACGCGAGAAGACGTGCACGTACCTTGATTGGACGTGTGTGAGGCTCACGATTGCGGTTGCGGTGTGCTGTGGTCTCGCTTGTCTCCAACAGGAGTCGGCGGCTTTATCACCGGCTTTTCCTCGTTCACAGGCGTTGGAGGGGCGTCCTTCCTCGGTGGCATCCTCTCGTTTATGGCATCTAACCCCTTCGCTTCAGCGAATGAGGTGATTTTGTGATTCGGTGAGAACCCTTGGAGAGCTAAGAAATAAACGAAAGGATGATCATAACACAATTGACAATATTTTTCTTTTGCAAATTTTCCTACTTTTTTTTTCGTTCATTCATTCATTCCATTTATTCATTTTTTTTTGTTTATATACATTCTTCCGATAAATTTATTGCTTTTGTGGAGAATTGTTTTTTTTTTTTTTTTATTAACAAAGAAAGTAACTTCAATTGCATTAATTAATACAGTGAAATTTTTAT
Organism: Vespula pensylvanica; assembly: GCF_014466175.1. NCBI lineage: Eukaryota > Metazoa > Arthropoda > Insecta > Hymenoptera > Vespidae > Vespula > Vespula pensylvanica. The sequence continues at coordinate 6,432,465 of NC_057691.1, read as the reverse complement.
CGATTGTCCAAATGCACGATACTGATTCGTTTACGAATAACAATTTTAAAGTTCACGACACAATCCAACAAAGATAATCCATAAAGTACGCACAGCAAAGAGATATATTATAAAGATTTATGATAAAAATAATGAAATAATTAATATGATAATTCTTCTACATATTTTATTGTTAGTCGTAAGGAAATTGTGAATTACCATTTTTCAAGGACGTCTTTCCACCAGATAACGCGCCAAGTGGTAAAGCTCCAGTGGGTGTGAGACCTTTCAATTGCAGCACGCTTTCGCTCTCCTCCCTGAAAGGAGGAAATTATTTATTTTTCTATCTTTTCTTTTTTCCCTTAGCTACATGTCGTTGAGAAATTCTATGTATATTGTATAATATATAAATATTCAAAGAGGATTACTACAAACCTTAGGACGGAGAAAACACGCGCCATTTTGCCGATGGCTCTGATCTTGTTTCTTATAACCTCCTTGCGTAGATTTGCTGCTGCACCTATAAAAGTGAGATGGGATCGTTTTAGAGATGCTTTTGCATCTAGGGAATACAATTTTTACAAAAAGAAGATTGTTTGTTCCGGCGAGATCGACAATTACACGAAAACAACGAACAACGTATTTACAAAAATTGAAAAAAAGATTGTTTCACTGTTCTTTCATTTTTCTGTTTTCTTTTTTCTTTTCTTTTCTTTTTTTTTTTTCTTCAATTATTTTCTCTTTAAACGAAATGATTAAAAAAAAATTTTTCTCTTTCATTATTTTTATAATTTTTTATTCTTTTCTCTTGCAATACGTTCTCGTGAAATAGTCCTCTCGCAGTTACTTCTCCCTGCGAATAATTCTCGCAGGACCTTATTAATTTTCCTTTTATAAATCGTTCAACTATATCATCTCATTATTATTGTTTAATTGTTTCATTAGATTGTCACTCTCGTTATGGTCGAGTTACGGCAAACAACGTCCAAGCCAAAAACTCGGTGCACGCGACGAGCGAGTGCATATTAGTTGCGTTCAAGGATATATATGTATATAATAAAAACGTACATATCAGCTGTTGAGAAAAAATACGACTATATAGATACATACACACACATATATATATATATGTATGTATATGTATGTATATAGACATATGTTTCTTCTTACGGTTTCATAAAAGAAATCTAATCTAAATGCATTCTAGCATTCTAATCGCAATGTTCGTAAAATATATTTCGCATTATTATTTTATTATTATTCCTCTGTTCTTTTTTTTTAAATAACTAGTATCGATATTATTTATTAACCCTTAAATGCATGTGATCGCAGAAATAAATAAAAAAAAAACAGCCACACGTTTATTTTTAATTGGCAAATAAGTTTCGTAAAAAAAAAAAAAAGAAAGAAAAAGAATAATATCCAATTTAATATTAACTCGATGATGATTCGTAAAATACGTTGTTTCTTTGTTTTTTCTTCTCTTCTACGAATTTTTGTTAAAGAGAAAAGATGAATCATCGAGAAATGAAAGGCTTAATTATTGGTTAAGTATCGCGTTAAATTTACGAACGTTACTTTCGAACATAATTGCTACGATGCAAGCAAGCGAAGCTACGCGAAAAAATTGTGCTTATAAAAATATATGTATATATACCACAGACGAATATACTACGACATATATGCGAATGTACATATACATATATATATATATAATTATTTATACATATATATATATATGTATATGTGTGTGCGTGTATATATATATATATATACACGCACACACATTAGGTCAGCATGTTTTTTTTAAGAAATGCATAAAAATAAATAAACATGCGCATGCTGGATAAGCACGAAAACGTACGCACCGTGCGGCCACTAAAGATATGCGGCAGTGGGATATCTTTCTTTTTTCGACCACTTCCATCGGTCGTAATTAATTTTCATAGCTCCTTCGTTCTCTTAAAATTACTATTATATATGTATATAACCTATAATCGCGAAGTATCGGACTCGAGACGAAAGACGAAACGGCTCAGAAAAAAAAAAAAAATTAGAAAAGAAAAAAAAAAGAAAAAGAAATATATATATATATATATTATGTACAATCGCTAACAACGTCGCTAACTTTTAAATTCCTATTACTAATGACTCGTTTTATTCTTTTCTTTTTACTAATCTCAAATATATCTTTTTTATCGTTCTTTTTTTTTTTTTTTTTATATTAGGAACTTTCGTTTAATCGGGGTACTTCGTCAATTTTGTTTTCGTTCTTTTTTCCTTGTTCGACGAATCCCCCTTTGAATTTTCCCTCTCCACTATTTTGTAATAATAATAAACGCGACAGAGGATCGGATATATAAAAAAAAGGGGGAAAAAAAAAGAAAATGAAGAAACAGGAGAGAAATGCGGCACATAGAAAACGACGTACGTCACTACTTACTCATACAAACAGATATCAGGCCTTTGCTTTCTATACACTCATGTGTCAGCTTAACTGTATGTACATACGTACTCTGAATACATTATATATTATACTTGTCGCAGTGGTGGAATTTTTTCTTTCTTTGGATATTATATATGTGTATATATTTTTCTTTTTTTTTTTTTTTTTTTCTATTAAAAGACTAGAAAAAATGATGGAAAATGTTACGAAACTTTCGTCATTTCCAATCGCATATAATTATTAATTAATAATAATTATTATTAATTAATAATAATAATAATAATTTAGTTTCATGTGATTGTAAGCACACCACAGCAACAGTATTCTCTATCGGACTAACATTCATCGTGGTTTGGCACCGAGTTTTCGAAACAAAGGTCTAACGTAATCTCTTGGAGAATTATATATATATTTTTTTTTTTTTTTTTTTTTTTTTTAACGAGAGTTAATCGATTCAGATCCAGGGACTCCGAAAGAAGAAATCGTCAGACCTCTGTGTTTCAAATATACGTACGTCGCCTGTGTAGATAAGAAGAATCGTGAACTAAGGTCGATTGTCAGATACTCATAATTTTATTCTTACGTTGATATTACCGATATCAGATTCGTATCAAAATTAATTTCTATTATTCAAAGCTACGCGATATACACAAGTAGTTATATAATGTACAGGTATGTATACTAGAGAGACAAAAATTGAAAACAAAAAAAAAAAAAAAGTACATTACAAAAAAGTATAAAACATATATTTACGAATATATTGAATAAAAATATATATGTATTTTGTCGTCTCAAAATGGCGGACTCAACATCATTAGCTTTACTCGTTGCTTAAAAAAAAAAAAAAGAGAGAGAAATAGATCCACAGGAATGCTTGTTAAAAATATTTAAACATTGTTTATACGTAGAAATGAATAATTTCTCTTTTTTCTTCGAACCGATTGGCTCGAAAAAGAAAAAAAGGGAAAAGAAAAAAAAAGAAAACAACGAGATATACAAAATATGATCTCGTACCTATTCGACTTGTGTTACTCACTTTACACAGATTGACAGGCGACGTAACGTATTACTACGTTCCACAACGTAATCCTCTACAAACGAATAATTATTTTGCGACGCCTATGTGAATTAGCTTCGCCGATGCCTCGTCTCGTGTTACCGCTTCGCATGTCCAATAGGAAGGGATCTTATACCCAATGGCGGACTATATTTAAAGCGTTATTCAATATCGTCCATCTTTAATTCGTCAGAATAAATATGAATAAACGATTACGTCATAATAATAGTTATTCGAACAAGCTTGAAAACGCGCGTTCTCCAACCCCTCCCTCCACATTTTTTTTCATTTTTTTTTTTTTTTAAGAACTTTTCAATTCATTTTTTTTTTATCGTCGACTACTAGACGATCTCGTTTATTTATTAAAAATAATATCAAAGAACCATTGGGTGCTAGGATTTATTCCTATTCGTTAACCCTGTCATCGAATCGTGGAGGACTATCGTGATCACGTGAACCGACTCGGTAATCCGATTGGTCGATTCCTATGAAAGACGAAACAGCAGAGAGACAAAGAGAGAGAGAAAGAGAGAGAGAGAGAGAGAGAGAGAGAGAGAGAGAAAGAGAGATAGAGAGAGAAAGAGAGAAAGAGAGAAAGAGAGAGAGGTTATACAAACGAAGGGGAAACAAAGACGCGAAGAAATAAAAAGAATTTTTAAATAATTCATTGGTGAACTCAATCGTATACCGTGTGTATTACA
>NC_057691.1:6418282-6423282 GCF_014466175.1 Vespula pensylvanica | reverse complement strand
GACAAGATGATGAGAGAGAAAGAGAGAGGGAGAGAACAAGACTAAGAACAAGAGGGAAAGAGAGAGAAACAAAGAAAGAAGATTGAGAACGAGAGAGAGAGAGAGAGAGAGAAAGAGAGAAGAAGACTGAGAACAAGAGAGACAGAGAGAACAGTAGCAGGATTGGCCCAGGTCGTGAAAGATAAGACATCGAAAAGGAGGTTGCTTGGTTGGTCGATGCTCCATGGTCTTCCTTCCTTCCTTCCTTCCTTCCTTCCTTCCTTCCTTCCTTCCTTCCTTCCTTCCTCTATCCTTATCTCACGGAATTCACTATGTTCGATCGATCGGTCGCAAGTTCCCCGGGCGTTCCATGAGCCAAGCTCGAGATGGGAAATAGAGAGAGAACAAGAGATAGAAAGAGAAAGAAGAAAGAAAGAGAGAGAAGATTAGAAAGAAAAGAAAGAGAGAGAAGAATAGAGAGAAAGAGAGAGAGAGAGAGAGAAAGAGAGAGAGAGAGAGAGAGAGAGAGAGAGAGAGAGAGAGAGGGAGTGAGTAGCTTCAAATAGGGGTAAGAGCTAACCGGAAACGCTCTGTACGCACGCGTACTTACTCTTTACTCTTTCGAGAGCAAGAGAGAGAGAGAGAGAGAGAGAGATGAATAAATAGAATGTCCGATGATTGATCGGTCGGATTTTGCGCGGCAAATTCGAAAATTCTCGACGAATATTTACACGGTCGAGTAAAAAAAGAAAAAAAAAAGAAAACGAATATTCCTCGACTCGATGCAAATTGAAGCGTACGAGAGAGAGAGAGAGAGAGAGAGAGAGAGAGAGAGAGAGAGAGAGAGAGAGAGAGAGAGAGAGATAAAATCCAAGGTTCGTGGATGCGTGAATAGGATTTTTTAACGGGCGAGAAAGTATTCCTCGAAATAATAATTTTTCTTTTTATTTTTTTTCTCTTTTTCTTCTCCGAAAATATCGATAAAATCGAAGATCGAATTGTTTGGGGGTGTTCAAATATGTTTATGTTGTGAAATTCGAAGAAACATCGAAAGACGCGACTAATGCGACTTTGCTTTACGCATCTGGCAATAGATTTCATCGAATTACAATCGATCTATGTATATACACATACACACACCCGCACGAGCGCGCGTAATCCATACACACCCACGCACACATACACATACGTATTATATGTATGGTATAAACAATGGACGAGAAAGCATCGAGTAAAGAAGATTGAAATAATACGATATATCATAGCCTTCGAAGATTCTCTTTGGATTTATTTACCTATTTACTTTCTTTTTCTGTTTTTTCTTTTTCTCTTCTTTTTTTCTGTTTTCTTTTATCCTTTTTTCTTTACTTTTTCCTTACCATACCTCCTCCTCGTTCGATAGCGAAATGGTTATGGAATAATACATATGTAGGTTGCAGTATTAATTGCGCTCATTAAAAGGGAAACTACTGGCTGGCGATCGTTATCAAGTCGCCACGAATCTATAGAGGAAACGACGCGCACACACACACACACACACACACACACGCATAACCGGTAGTGCATTATTATCGTGTTCGCGCAATAGAGCTTGCAGAAAAGCTTGGTAAAGCGAGCGTGTAGCGTTTCGACATTGAAAATCGATTTTCCATCTCGTAGTTCGTGCGAGGTCGTGAGATTTCGGTGATTGAGGAAGGAAAAGAAAGAAATTGAAATAATAATGACGATGATAACGATGATAATGATGATAAGAATGAACACGATAAAATTGGTAAAGCACGAAATTGTTGAAGTCGTTTGTCGTTCGTCGTTCGTCTTCCGTCATTCTTTTATTATTCTTCTTTTTCTTTTATTTTTCTTATTTTTTTTGAAATCCTTTCAGCATGGATTTAAATAAAAAAAAAAAAAAAAAACATCGAAGGAAAAGAAAAAATCAAGAGGAAAAAAAATATTAACTTTGATATTTCCTGTAATTTATCATTTTTACCATGATGATGGGAAGGGGAGATAAGAGGGTGGAATAGTGTGTGTATGGGGCGCTAATCAATTTGTACGGTAAAAGTAGCCCTTCGGTAAATATTCTTTAAATAAATATTTGAAATATTACAAATTACTAATAAATGTAAGTTAATCGTTAAGATCGTTGAAAGAAATTTAGAGATACTTCAAACATTTTCTCATCAAATTCCAAGCTCTCCTTGTTCTTCGTTAAAAAATTGAGAGGAAGATAAATAGAGAGAGAGAGAGAGAGAGAGAGAGAGAGAGAGAGAGAGAGAGAGAGAGAGAGAGAGAGAAAGAGAGAGAGAGAGAGAGACAGAGAGAGATAGAATAAATACCCTCAAAAAAAAAAATAGAAGAACAAAAAAGAAAAAGAAAAGAAGAAATAAATTTCATCTAAGAAATCTCGATTATTATATATCACGAGATAAATCCTTTCGATATTCATAAGAAGACGAAATTTCGCAGTAAATAATATATACGATGAAAATCGTGAAAGTTATTCGAAATATTTGACTATTAAAATATTCAGTCGAACTAAACTTCGAGACTAGTCGTAGCATAGAGAAGCGCACGTGTGTGTGTGTGTGTGTGTGTGTGTGTGTATGTGTGTATAAGAGAGAGAGAAAGAGAGAGAGAGAGAGAGAGAGAGAGAGAGCGAGAGGAAGCAATGACAAAAATATCCACAGATCGTAAAGGACAAATAAAAAAAAAAAAAAGAAAAAAAAAGGAGAAGAAAAAAGAAAAGAATAAAAAAAAGAAAGAGAGAGAAACATCGGACATATTCGTTCGGAGACGAATATGGTGGATCAGAGTGGGGATGTCGAGGTCGAAGGATGTGCGGTGGGGGAAATGTAAGGAAAAGGGGGGATAAGTTTTGAAATGGTACACATAAAAGCGAAAGTGTTGGTTGGTTGTTAGGAGACGCTTTAAATCCGTCAGAAATCCGATTCGTTTGGTGCGAAGTAGAATAAGCCAACTAAATGAGAAGACCGAAAGAGAAAAGGTAGAAGAAGAAGAAGAAGAAGAGGATGAAGAGATGGAAGACGAGTAGTGGTAGTAGAAGAAGAAGAAGAAGAAGAAGAAGGAGGAGGAGGAGGAGGAGGAGAAGGGGAAGGGAGAGGAAGAGGAAGTAAAAGAGCAGTAGTTTAGCTTGTTGGTCGTTCCATTGCATCGTAAAATACGCAAATAAACCGAAACTCGTAGTCGACTCGTAGTTGAACGAGGAAAACTCAAAACAACCGAGAGTAGGAGTTCGCAAAAGCACTGGGTTAAAGACTGTGCTATGGAACAGAAGAAGAAAAGTGAAAAGGGGGTATAAAGGGGGTAAGAAGAGGTTAGAAGGGGTTAGAAGGGGTTAGAAGGAGTTAGAAGGGGTTAGAAGGAGTTAGAAGGGGTTAGAAGGGGTTATAGAGAGAGAGAGAGAGAGAGAGAGAAAAGAGAGAAAAGAGAGAGAAGAGAGTAAAAAGAAGGGTAGAGGGTGATGGTAAAAGTAGACGAAGGGGTTCCTCGAGAGACCATAAAGCTTGGTCGCGTCCGAGCGTTTATAACGAACGCAACGCGCGGAAATACGGCCGCTTAATCCCAGAGAAACGGTGACACACAGAAATATTCCAACATGACTTTCGTGCTTTAATCCATGGAGGACTTTTACCAAAGCTTCTGCCTCTCTCTCTTACTATCTATCTCGCTTTCCTCTCTTTTACTCTCTTTCTCTCATATATAACCAACGTAGTAGTAACTCTCCGCATAAATTTACTATCCCCCGACGATCTTAAATTTATCGCTACGAGAGAGCAAGAGAGAGAGAGGGAGAGAGAGAGAGAGAGAGAGAGAGAGAACTTTTCTACCTCTCTCTTTCTCTCTCGTACGTTGAATCGAAATGATATCTCGTTTCTTTCTCTCTCTCTCTCTTCCTCTTTATCTCTTTAGCGTCAACGCGTGGGAAGAATTTTCGTATAAAAATTTAAGCTCCTTTTATTATTTATTTATTTATTTATTTATTTATTTATTTATTTATTTATTTATTTATTTATTTATGTATTTATTTAATGTATTTATTCGACTATTTATTTAGTTACTGTTTTATCATTTTCTTCTTCTACGTTAATATTTCCATCATTCCGACGAAGTATCGCATTCGTTAAATGTAAAATGTTAAGTAATAGAAATAGACGAATGGTACGAGGATTATATTTCTTTTTTTCTTCTTCTTTTTTTTTTGTCTGTTTTTGTCAAGAGTTTGTAAATCTCATCGAATTCTCTACTTTTTATTATCGACTTTGATTTTTTTCTTCAAACGACGGAGGAATCTACGAACGTTCTCGAAATTTAGGAAACGATGTAATAAATTTTTTTTTCTTTTTCTTTTTTATTTTCTCTTTTTTTTTTTTTAGACGCACATTAATGACGGGGGATAGGTGCAATAATAAAATAACTCTAGGATCCCTATGTGTCTATTCGCGATAAATCAAGATCGTTCGAGCTGGCATGTGCTCTTCTATGTGACTATAATAAAACGAACGGAGAAGAAAAAAAGAAAAAAAAAAACAGGGAAATAAAGAGATAGATAGATAGATAGATAGAGAGAGAGATAGAGATAGAGAGAGAGAGAGAGAGAGAGAGAGAGAGAGAGAGATAAAGAGATAGATAGAGAGTAAGTTATTGGCTAATAATGCCACTGTATGGCCATGAGAGACGTATAGGACGGCAATAGTTATTACCACATTAATTTAATGTTCTCTAGCAAACGCAAAACACGCATGGACAGGTGTATCCGTGTGTATGTATGTATGTACGATATGTCAGTGTGTGCATTTAGAGCTCTAGGAAAAATCGTAAACTTCGTCCAAATTTAAATGTTCGTATTTCGTCAGCCATAAACGCGAAATTCTCCTTCCTCTCTGTTGCGATGATTGGTCAACATTTTTATTGATCTTTTTCTTTTTCTTTCTGTTTTTTTTTTTTTTTGTCGGTGCTAGCAATGACGACTTTGGTTTGTTAAAGGCGAAAAAAGAGAAATG
>NC_057691.1:6403282-6413282 GCF_014466175.1 Vespula pensylvanica | reverse complement strand
TCTTTTCTTATTTTTTTTTTTTTTTCTAAATCATTTTTTGCCTATCGAAGGAATTTATTTATATCCCTTCGACCGTGTGTAATATACACGTGATAGAATTTTCGTGTCGTTATTTTTATCGAGGGGTAGGAGGAAGGGGGTTGATTTAGCGGCCTGTGAATGGCAAGTAGGAGTTGAAGGGGGACGTAGGGGTAGAAACACACCAAAGTATGGGGTAAAAAGTGTGATACGATGGGAGATAGCACGAGTAAATTCGCGTGTGCCCTTAAATCTTATGTCGGGGTAGAAAATTATCAATTTTTTTCTTTCCTTTTTTTTTTTTTTTCTTGTATACACCTTGGAAAAAAAGATTGTATTGTGATCATTGAAATAAGCAGCGAAGAGGAAGGTAAAAGAACAAAAGAAGGAAAAAGAAAAATTATTACAAAAGATTTGATTGCACAAAATTGATGAAAGATTTTAGAGCACAATCGCAATGTAGTAAACACGAGCAACGAATCTCTGCATGACACACGATCGATCTTTCCTCCATTTTTATTTTTTACTTTCTATTTTACTTCATTCTTTTATTACTTCTTTTATTATTATTTTTTTTTTCTTTTTCATAGGAACGCGACGATTCACAAGAGAAGCAGTAGCAGCAGCAAGAGAATATAAAAAACGATATATTCTATAGTAAATATGAATTGGAAAAGAAAAAAGAAAAAAAAAATAGAAAAAAAAAGAAATTTTGAGAAATCTAGATCGTAAGAGAAAGAGAGAATGATTTCGTCACGATCATTTTTTTTTTGTCGTTAAGAACGATAATGCTTGCTACTTTGCGCGTAATTCGTATCAAAAGGGGATGTAAGGGTGTAAAAGGGGACGCTGGACAGTCAGACGTAAGAGAAAAAAAAAATAAAAAAAAATAAAAAAAAGAGATATGAATCCTCGCGTTCCAGAATATTTAAATGGTTCTTCTTAAGTCGTGACACAAAATGGAGTACTCTCTTTATATCAATTTCATTTTATTTCGTTATACTTTATTTTAGCAGTCTTTTGTGAAATTGTTTCATTCTCAGTGATTCTCGTTCTTCGAATTTGGAAGATTTATATTCTTTCTCTTCCTTTTGTTTTCTTTTTCTCTATATTTTTCTCTATTATTAAAGTATATATATAATTTTTTTTTTTTGACGGGAGAGAGATAGAGAGAGAGAGAGAGAGAGAGAGAGAGAGAGAGAGAGAGAGATAGATAGAAAGATATGAACGTTCACTGTTCAACATACGCTAACGAGAGTTTCTCTTGAGATTTTCGATGGACGACAACGATGATTTTATTCTCCAAGGGACTAAAGTTTTTCTTTTTAATGAGAATTTTTTCTCTTTTTTTTTTTTTCCCCGTGGATTTTCATCAGATATATATGTGTGTGACGACATTCCTTTCTCTCTCTCTCTCTCTCTCTCTCTCTCTCTCTTTTTCTTTTTCTCGATTTTTCTTTCTCTCAATTTCTTTTATTCTTTTGCTCTAACTAGAAAAAAGAGAGACCAACCGAGTGTAGTCACGACTTAAGACGAACCAACGAACAAAGCTTCGCTCGACATGTTCTGCAAAGAAGGCTTCAAAATTAAAAGTGAACCCGAATAATGAAAAGTCACAGTGGACATTACCTTCCTCGAGGCCATCATCGCCGTCGCTCATCAATTCATCGTCCGAGCATATGTTTAGTACGTTCACCAGCATCTCTGTGACTGGAAACAGAAAAGAAGAAGAAAAAGAAGAAGAATAAGAGGGAGAAAAATTTGAAAAGAAAGAAATGAAGAAAGATAATAATTGAAAACAAACAAAAAAATCGTATTCTAATCGTTATTATTATTTTTCTTTTTAAATTAAATTAAATTAAATTACATTTTATTTTATTTTATTTTATTTTATTTTATTCAAATCTTAAAAATTTTTTTTTTTTTTTCTATTACTAGATATGCATTTTTATCTGTTATTATTTATGACAGAAGGGAAAAAGGAGAGAAAAAAAGAATGTTAATTTTACCTTTTTCACCAACGAACGGTAAAGACCACGTAAAAACGTCCATAAAGTTGGGTAGCCAATAGGGATGAGGCGAACAGTTGAATTGCCTGATGTTCATTACGTTATTTTCGTATTTCAATACGGCTGCCTGAAACAAAAGAATTTTTTTCCTTCGTTTTTTTTCCTCTTTTTTCTCTTTTCGATTCCTTTGATCAAAAAACCTTTACAACATAATATCTCCCTTTCGGCTTGAATTAATCTTCATTTCTCTGTAATCTACATATTCAGCTAGTTTTTTGCCAAAACGTCGAATACCGAGATATTTCATTTATTAACGATATTTCGAAAAATATGAATGAGTAAGCATTATTTCATTACGAAGTCGTCGGCCATCTTTTTTCTTTTTCTTTTTTCTTTTGCTTTTTCTTCTTCTTCTTTATTTCTCTTTTTCTCTTTTCTTTTCTTTTCTTTTTTTTTTTTTTTTGTTACGAGAAATATTGACAATATTTCCATTGTATATGAATGTTCATGGAAGTAAATTTATCGAGTAAAAGAGTTAACAAATTTCATAATCTAACATTAGATTAAAAAACTCGATTAATTATTTATCATTTGAAGAATTTGAAACGTTTCTTTGCCAATATATAAAAGTAATAAATTATGAAAGTAAAAGGGGAAAAAAATTGCCTTAACAGACGCGCGCGTGTAATAATAAAAATAAAAAATTGACGGATAAAATAAAATTGCAAATTCGATAATTCAAAATTGCTTTAATACTTCGACAATGTTAATTACTTTAATAATCTATCCTATTAGCGATCGGTACATATGCTATTAGAAGCAAATTTTACAAGTAAAAGAGATAGATACGCGCATATACAATAATAAATAAATAAATAAATAAATAATTATTAAAAGGATATAGATCAGATGCGTATACTATCATAAGAAAATTTTAAATAATAAATAAATTGATAGAACGAAAGTTGAAAATTTGATGATCTGAAATTGCTTTAATATTCGAATAATATTTATTATCTTAATAAACGTTCGCAATTGATACTTACGTGTATGTACTATGTCACGAGTTAATTTTTAAATTAAAAGAGCTCGATTGATAAGCGTGTATTTAATCAATAAATAAACAAACAAACAAACAAATATATAAAATAATTTTCAATCTGTAATAAATTAATAATATTGCAAATCTGTTACCTTGTTGTTATAAACGTCGAGATAATTAGGTGCACTAAAGATGGTGATTAGCGATGGGAAGCCCGTCGTTTGAGATTTTCGATACATACGGTATCCCGCGTCCTGTGCCTCATGCGCTCTTATGATGCTTAGCAGATTATTGGTCTGCAGGAAGTCGCAACACGCCGCGTAACTGAAACAGAGATAGAGAGTTTAGATAGATCGTCTCGAATTCCGACGTTCGAGAGTCCACCGGATATAGATGGAGAGACAACTTCCGAGTGCTTTCGATTAAATCCGAGGCCAGACCGGACAACATTTTCACGAGAAATTTAGCATTTACGTGACTTGACTGTCTATCTAAAAACGTGAAATAATCTTCCTCGAAATCGTTTTATTCGAATAATGTTATGTGTACGATATTACGTGGATCCAATAAAATACGTTTAACATAGATCAAATGGAGGAATCTTCTTTATCGATTTTCTCTAAATAATACTTGATAACTTTTTCTTTTTTTTTTATTCTCTTCCTCTATTAGAAACGTGAAATTATTATATTATTTCTAATTTTTATATGAGATTATTATAAACATTTAACATGGCATTTAATTATCTAAACAAGAATCGTGTTTCCATTAAAGATAAATAATTTCATTCGAGTGAGTCACGCTATTCATTCCCCATATCATATTATCCCGTCGATTTTGCATTTTTTAAATTTTCTGAATTTTACGTTTCTTTTTAATCTTTTTTTTTTTTTTTCACTCTCCATATGCACCTAAGTCTTTCGAAGAAATATTAATTACATCCAACGTGATCCGTATTATAATATTTTTCATTTTTATTTCTTCATTTAATATATTTCAAAGGTGTCACGTGTATTATAAAATATCAATGGAATTACTTGCAATGAAAAATAAAAATTGAAAAGAGAAAAAGAGAATAAGAGAGAGAGAGAGAGAGAGAGAGAGAGAGAGAGAGAGAGAGAGAGAGAGAGAGAGAAAGAGAGAGAGAGAAAGAGAGCATTTTATTTTTAAAATCGAATATTATCGAAGATCGAAATAAAAGAAACCATCGATTAAAGGTATCGATTAAAATATCTATCAAATTTATTATTAATATATATATATATATATATATATTCGAAGGGATGATATGATTTAACAAAAGGATTGAACGAACGAGTTTACAACCTTTTATCGCCGTTTTATCAGGTGGATGAAATTATTCGCTTGCGAGCTAGCTCGCGTGTTCGTTACAAACGATAATAGTGGTAGTAGTACTACTACTAGTAGTAGTATTAGTAGTAGTAGTAATAGTAGTAACAGTAGTAGTACTAGTAGTAGTAGTAGTAGTAGTAGTAGGATTGCTCGAGAGTTTTCGTCGAGAGGGACTTTCCTCGACGGTTTTGCTTCTCGTTCCTCTCGTCGTTATCAACCGTGTCAAAGAAAGACGGAACAAGTGAACCAGAAAGAGAAAGAGATAGATAGAGAGAGAAAGAGATAGATAGATAGAGAGAGAGAGAGAGAGAGAGAGAGAAAGAGAGAAGAGACTGTGGAGTAAGCCGTGAAACAATTTCAACGTTGCAAAGTGTTAGTTCGAACGTTTGGACGCGAAACTTCCTATTCGAGAAACTCTCAAGTCGGTGCTAACGCGTGTCAGGAGCAGTGGTTCTCAAACCACTTTTCAAATTGGTTTTACGATAAAGTCTCTCTCTCTCTCTTTCTCTCTTTCTCTCTCTCTCTCTCTCTCTCTCTCTCTCTCTCTATCTCTCTTTCTCTCTCTATGAGCTTGTTTGTAGTTACAAGAAAGCAAAACGATTTTAGAGAGTTTGCCTTTTATGGAACTTCGATCAACCCTTTCTCTTTCTCTCTCTCTCTCTCTCTCTCTCTCTCTCTCTCCTCTCTTTCCCCTTTCTCTTACCCTATCTATAGTAAAATAACTAATCCAAGTAGTTAGTCGTAAACTATAATTTGTTAATTTTGTCTCCGCTTTTCTCTATGTAAGTTTCCGTATCTAGAATGCATCTAGGTAGGCATATACATACATATATATATATTACGTGCTCGTAAAGGGATCATGTAAAGTTTTCAACGTTTAGGAACTTTATATATATATGTATATATATATATATATATATATATATATATATATATATGTATACATACTACGTGAACGTAGATATATCGATTATAATCGCTAATTTAATTCGTACCTCATCGTCGGGATCAATTACAAATGCAAATAACCGACGATTTGTATTCAATGATAGTAGTATCGCTGCAAGATATATATATATATATGTATATATATATATGTATGCATGTATGTATATGCGTTTGTATGCGATTTTCAAAACGGAAACGTTATTTTGTTATGATGCCACATCGCATAGTTTGTAAGTACGACAAGGATATATCGAATTGAAATCATTTGCTACACAATAAATATCTATTTACGGTTGGTTACTTAATACACCAATGTATATTTAGACGTACAAGTAACTATAAATCTTTCATCATAACGATTTTACGATATTCCCTGAACGTTCATGAACCCTATTCGTAATTCCTCGCACATTATCTCACGTATCTAAGAATTCTTTAATTTTTTTCTTTATCGTTTTCTTTTCTATTACCTTTCATTTTAGAAATTTGACGATCGTACGGATAATAGAAGAGTGGCAATAATGAATTTCACTTCGTGAAAACTTGTTGTCGATTATTTTTCTTTTTTCGTTTCTTTTCTTTTTTTCACAAATCTTTATAGTAGCATCGATAAGAGTAGAAATCGTTTATATCGATTTCGTCAAAATCTCTTACCGATTTCTAGGGATTTATTTTTCTTTTTTTCTTTTTTTTATTATTTCACTTCTTATCATCGATCTTTTTAGAAATATTCGTTTCGTCATCACGAAAAAAATATATATATATATACATATACATATACATATGTATAAATATATATGTTCTTGTATATACTTCGAAGAAAAGAGGAGTCGCCGGTCTGCCGGACACGTGTGGCCCTTTTTCTACGATTATGTCTGACCCGATTGAGAGAAAAGCGTGCGAAATATCTGAGTCAAGGTAGTAAAGCAGCAAGCTCGTTTTACTGACCATTAGAGAAAACACGTGTAATATGTATACGACACATAGACTGTTCTGTATAACCACAACCTTCTCCGGACGTGGATTAATGACGTGCTTAACAATAAACCTGCGATAAAACAACGCGACGCTTGTTTGCGTTCCGTCGAGAGCAAGTTTAATGGAAACTCTCTTACTTCTTGAGATATCCTACAAGCTTCCTTCAAGACAAATCGTCTTCGTATTATCCTGCAATCCTCTAATCTTAGTACATGTGTGTGTGTTTATGTGTGTGTATGTATGTATGTAGGTGTCTCTATGCGATCATTCAGGAAGAAAAATTATTCCCTTCGTATATCGTTAGAAAGTAGAAAAATTTGTTTCGCAATTTCTCGACGTTTCCATTTTTTTTCTTTCCCTTCTTCTTCTTCTTCTTCTTCTTCTTTTCTTCTTTCTTTATTTTTTATTTTATTTTATCTTTTTTTTTTTTTTTTTTTTTAATCAAGCTCGTAATAACGCATTAAGAATTGATTGATAAATACGGGGGAGGGGGAGGTGGATAAAAAATTCTTACGTTACGTTAAAATTCTTTTGAACTAATAAAAAAAGAAATAAATAAGTTCTCAGTCTTGTAAATTGCACAATTTGCAACGAAAGAAAGAAAAGAAAAAGAGAGAAGTACAGTAGAGAAATTATCGATTTATGTAACCAAATTCCGATTGATGTATTAGGAATATTTAAAACTAATTTTTTTCTTCCATATATATATATATATAAATTTTTCGAGAAAAATTTATTGTAAAGAGAAAAGTGAAAAGACGTGTGTAAAAATAAAATGAACGTTTATTAAAATTCGTTCTAATTAATTTAATATTTAATTAATTGCAAAGAGTACAGACACACGCGCATATTTTAGTTTCAGTACACGATTGTTATTACTCTTCACGGCTGAGAGAAAGCTCGGAGATAGAAATGAAGTTGATAAAAGAGGGTGCCGACTTTATCAAGCAAAAACGTATGTGAAGAGCGAGAGAAAGAGAAAGAGAAAGAGAGAGAGAGAGAGAGAGAGAGAGAGAGAGATAGATAGATAGAAAAAGATAGAGAGAGGGAGAGAGAGAAAGAGAGAGTATCCAAGCATAAGTTTGACCAAAGTTAGCTCTTGCAAGGACTTTCTTTCGTCGGCTATGCGAGACAAACGACGTGGTAATTAGTCTCTTGATGGGGGTTGCGACGACAAACTGAGGAGAGATGGAAAGAGGAAAGGGCGGGACAGAGGAAAGAGAGGGAGTGGGAAGGGGGTTAGAGTAGGAGGATGTCAAAGAGAATTAGAAAAGAGAACATTGTGCGGCGAAAGAAAGAGAGTTTTCGTGAGCACGGAAACGAGTCATTTGGAAAATTTTCAAGCAAGTTGTAAGAAGAAAAAGAAGGAGAATAAGAATAAAAAAAAAAAAAAAGAAAAAGATAAGAAGAGAGAGAAAAGAACAAAGAGTGAAAGAGAGAGAGAGAGAGAGAGAGAAAGATAAAAAAAGATTTTGACGAAAGAAAAATAAATGATGCTTTTTTATCTTTCAATCCGACAAAAGATAATAATTGATTTAATAGATAATATATTAGGAAAGAATGTTTGTGTATGTTTGTTTGTTTGTTTGTTTTTGCGTGTATGTGCGTGAGAGAAAGAATATTGCGTTGTTGTTATTCTTCATCGAATCTGTTCGATGACGTAGCGAAAAATTCTGTTAAGATTATATATGAATGATCTATTTTAATCTCACCTGTAAAAGTATGAACAACCTCTGACGCTATTGTGAGAGAAATGTTCAGCATTCTTCTCGTTGCCAAAATCTTCCAATGGATCCGACCATAAAAGATCGCACATTGGTCCGAACGCTGGTGGCTCTTTGAACCTGTCCAACTGTAACACAATTAGATTTTTGGATAGTCTGATTTCTCTGAATAGTCCTTGTCAATTTTCATATATTAATTATAAATATGATAACAATGATGATGATAATAATTATTATTATTTAGTTTACTATATAAGTTTTTCATTTTATTATTATATAAATCGTCTAATTAGAATTGATATTTGTTCCTCAAGAAAAAATAAGTAATTAAAAAAAAAAAAAAAAGAAAGAAAGAAAGAAAAGAATAGCATCGAAATAGAATTTTGTCAGTAATGAAATTTACGCGAATAAAATTTCTTACGTCACAAGAACATATATAATTTTGCGATTAAACGGATTTAAAAATTAATTGGAAAGAAAAAGATGCGATATAATGTTTGATCGAAGGTTTGATCGATATAATGAACGATTGAAATATTAGAAAAAGGTAACATAGTCTTAACGTTTTGATGATAATGGCGGTATTGGTATTGTTACGGATGAAGATAAGCAGGATAACAATACGATCGTTCGATTCGTGGCTTCTATAATTAACGTTATGCGCCTCGACGATCTGACTACAGTAGATTTATAAATGTGTCGCCATTACTTTGAGAGGATTATCAGACCGCAAATCCGGTTTTCAATGGCAGTCACGGTGAATAGATAGAGAGGGTCCATTCGAATAATCCGTAGTCGATCCCTCGCGAAAACAAGCTCCATTTCAATACATTTTGTTCGAAAGGAAAAAAAGGAAAAAGAAAAAAAAGAAGGAAGAAGTAGAGTCACGTGTTTGTGACTTCAGAGTCGAAAGAATAGAATTTTTTGTTTCTTTTTAATAACAAATTCAGTACTTCGAGAGCAAATACAAATTTTATCCCTTGAAAATTTATTTATACAGTCGTTTGTGATCGATTGTGATGCATTAATTAAAACGACACAAGTAGAGAAATTTTTAAACTTCAATTATTTAATTTTTTTTTTTTTTAATTTAATTAATTAATTTTAAATAACAATTAACTTGAAAGTAAATTATTTATATAAAGATTGTCTTTTTTAATTTCGATATTTCTACTCGTAATATTATCGTTCCTACGATAATTCATTTATTTATTAACGCGATTAAGTACATGCATACGATAATTGAAAATAATACACGAAAGATATTTATTTATCAAAGTTACGCTCTCGAACGTACGAATTTGTTTAATTTCGATACACTCGCGAAGGCAATGAAAAATTTTATCGTACTTATAAATATTCGTTTATATATATCAATGCGATTAAGTTCATGTTCAACTATCGAAAAACACATTAATAGAAAAATCTATACGAAATATTAACAAAATTTACGACCAACCTCGAGTATGACGAAGTCGAAGTTTTTTAAATTTCGATATCTCCAGAATAATTCTATAATTCTTGTAATAAAATTTATTTCTTTATTTATTTACTTATTTATTTATCGGGTATATACACGTTCGAATTTTAAATAATTAATGATAGTTTTCGTTAATAAAAACAGTCCTTATAAAGTTTTCTCAAAGGAATGTTATAGCAAAGAAATATTCATTATTAATAACGAGATTGAAGTTGTAAGGAAAACGGTGAACCCAATTATTTACCCAATGAAAAATGGAAAAGAAAAAGACACACACACACACACACACACACAGAAAAAGAGAGAGAGAGAGAGAAAGAGAGAGAGAGAGAGAGATTCGTTTGAGTCGTAGTTTATAAAGCATTCACTAAAGTCGTCCCAGATTTATTCTTCGAGCATGTCGAGTTACCAAAAGTCGACGGTATCGAAGATCCGTGCCAAGTTTAAA
>NC_057691.1:6373603-6400682 GCF_014466175.1 Vespula pensylvanica | reverse complement strand
CTCTCTCTCTCTCTCTCCCTCTCTCTCTCTCTCTCTCTCTCTCTCTCTTTCTATCTCTCTTTTTCTCTTTTCTTCGTGATAGAATTTGAACATCTTTTTGCCGTTTTTGCCGACAAGGAAAGAATGAAGCTATTCCAGAAGGAATAGTTGCTTACGATGGAAGAAATCGAGGAATGAGCGTTCGAGAGAGAAAGAGAGAGAGGAAAAGAGGGAGAAAAGAAGACGAGGGAAGTTACGTTTTATAGCGAATCGATAGAAATGGCACTTTTTGAAAAGCTTTACCCGACAACTTTTATAGCAAGTCGATCAAGAATTTATGACAAAGAGAGAAAGAGAGAGAGAAAGAGAGGGGGGAGAGGGGGCAAGTGAGCGGAAAAAAAAAAGATAGAAACATGTCTTGGTGGTTTGAAAGGTTGAAAAAGGTTCATCTGCCGGTAAGTTTCTCGAATAAAACGAGAAAGATCGGTCTATCGAGGGTACCCCATAAAATAAGTTATGTAGGTCAACGTGCTTAGTTGGCTTATGGCGACAGGACAACGGAAGTAACGAGAGGGATGTCTTATAGAGTGTTTTTTTATCTTTCCTATTTTTTATTATTATTGTTGTTTTTGTCATTGTTGTAATAATTATTGTTATTGTTAATATTATTTCTTTGTTCTCCTTACATTTTTTTTATTTTTTATTTTTGTTAGTGAATCGTTATATCGACGATAACTTATACGAAAATTTGTATGTGAAGGCAATACTTCGAAAGAATTTATGTAAAATTTCAATCGCATACGAGAATTTATGTAAAATATTGATCGTATAGGTGAATTTATATAAAATTATATTATGTAATAATTTATGTGAAATTTCGAACGCATATACGAATTTGTATAAAATTATATTGTATAATAATTTTTCTGGACAATTTTGAATCACATGAGAAAATTTATATAATAATAATAATAATAACAATAATAATAGTAATAATAATAATAATAATAATAATAATAATAATAATAATAATATGTTAAAATTTCTATAAAATTTAAATTATATAAAGAAAATTCATAGAATAGAATATTTTGAAATTTTCTTAAAAATTTTCATCGTACGAGAGTATTTACATGAAACAATACATGAAAGTTCACATAAAATACGTATCAAACGATTACTAATTGGATACAATAATTTATGCGCACAATTATTATTATTATTATTATTATTATTATTATTATTATTATTATTATTATTATTATTATTTATAAGACGAAGTAAAGATCGTGATTCGTTCTCATTGATTCGTTTGAGTTAACAGAAAGAAATGAAAAAAAAAAAAAGGAAAAAAATCCAATTAAGAATAGAAATAGAAACGACTTCGTAATCAGGAAATTAGATGAAAAGAGAAGAAATAGAAGAAAAAGAGAGAGAGAGAGAGAGAGACAGAGACAGAGAAAATGCGAAAAGGAGTTAGGTTTTGTACGAAGAGAATGTAATTTAACGGGACATCCAACAGCTCATCTGCTTAATGGCCATGTTTCCCTTCTCTCTCTCTCTCTCTCTCTCTCTCTTTCTCTCTTTCTCAGATTATAATAAAAAATTAAAAAAAGAAAAAAAGAAAGAGTACAAAAAAAAAAAATTAATCTCGCATCCACAATCTTCCTCCAAGCGTATTTTCTAAGCGAACCTATTCTGAGATTCGTGATTGCGATCTCGCAAATAGAAAAAGTATATTTCGGATAGAGGGATGTTAAGAAATATGAAAGAAATTAGAGGAAAATGTAAAAGGAAAGCAACAAAAAAAAATAAATAAATAGAGAGAGAGAGAGAGAGAGAGAGAGAGAGAGAGAGAAAATCACTGAAGCGATTAAACTGTAAAGGATCTTTTAATCCCAGATATCGTAAAACGATTTAGAAAATATTTGGAAAATAATTCTCAAACAAATTCGTTTTAATCGAGTTAAATCATTGCGTTAAATCATTGCGATTCTTTATGTAATAATTCTTTATGTAAACGAAGAGATATATTTATCAGGATTGAAGAATCATAAGTCTGTATAAAGCTAAAAAGTATGTTATTTTTCATGCAAGTATGTTTAGAGATTTTTAAAGATGGTTTATCGTCGTCGATCAATTTTTTTCACCATTTTTTACGAAATTAGAATTATTCATTTCGTACAGTTCGTGGGATTAAATGTTTAATTAAAAAAAAAAAAAAAAAAAAAAAACAGAAAGAAAGAAGTAATAAAGAAATAACTAAATGATTAGATTAAAATTGTGAGAGTTGATCAATTTTCAAATAATAAGAGACTCTATGTTATTTTTTGTGAACTTTATATAACTTGATGAAAAAGAAAGAGGAAAACAAAAATAATAAAAAAGAAAAAGAAGAAAAAAAGAAGAAAAGCAAATATATCATCGATCGATAGTGCTGATAAGTACTGTATAAGTAAGATCGAGAATAAATTATACGATGGTGAGCGGCATAAAGCGTGACCCTCATTAAAATTCCGTATGGTAAGTTCTAACGATCAAGTGCACACTGCACAAGTACGACATAAGTGGGTCTAACGTTTCAACGTAGCCAGTTAGAATTTATTTAACTCGGTATCATCCGACCATCTAATCGTGGTCATTATTTATTAACGGGACATTCTAATTAAGAGAGATGAACTAGTGAGAATAAAAATATACTTAATGGTAATAATTATAAAATTTTATACATGTATAAATATATATATATATATCTATGTATGTGTATATAATTTATATTATAATTTATATAAAATTATAAAAATTTATGTATATAAATTTTGTAATAATTTTATATTTATATCGTAATAATTAAATTTTGTAATATATATATGTGTATATATATATATATATATATATATATATATATAAAATATATAAAATTTTCCTATCATATTACTATATTCATAATTATTAAATTTCTTTTAAGCGATCATCACCGAGTGAAATATTTTTTTTTCCCACGCGCATCAAGTAAAAATTATTTCTCTAAGAAGAAAGAAGAATGGAAAAAAGGAAGAAAGCAAAAAAAAAAAAAGAAAGAAAGAAAGAAAGAAAGAAAGAAAAAATACGCGTATTGAATTCAGAACAAAATGAAATAAATAAAAAACAAAAAAAAAAAAAAGAAGAAAAAGAAAAAAAAACGACAAAAGAAGTAAAAGAGAAGGAAATAGAAAATAGAAAAAACAATTCTACGAGAATCGATTAAACCGTAAAGAAATTTTCTCTTTCTATTCAATCCTCTCTTCTTTCCTTTTCATTCAGCAACGACTAGAACAATATAACAACAACAACAACAAGAACATCGATGCATGGTTATATTAGGAATATCAATTAACGATCGGGCGATTTAATTAGCCGCTAAAGTGCTCGCCGCAAATGCTCGATTTTCCAATGGCAATATTCCCATACCGAACAATGAGAGATCGCACAAATACATATGTACATATATACATACATACATACATACATCTCGAATCCAGTAAAGTCGAAATTCATCGATAAAGAGCAATTTCAATCGACGTATATATGTATGTATGTATATATGTATGTATGTATGTATGTATGTATGTATGTATGTATGTATGTATGTATGTATGTATGTATGTATGTAGATATATATAGATTTCCATGCAATGCGATTTCCTATGAGTTATCGACGCAAGAATCCTATATGTATATGTGATTTAATTTCTGTTAGCGCCTAAAGAAAAATATTCTAATATTCTATATGAAAGTTATATAGTTTTATTTAAATTATACTATATAAATATATATATATATGTGTGTGTGTGTATATGTGTGTATGTATGTATTTATATATTACAAAATTATGAATGATAAATGATAAATGATGAAAACGTGACTCTCAATATATTTTCTCTCTCTCTCTCTCTCTCTCTCTCTCTCTCTCTCTCTCTCTCTCTCTCTCTCTATTTCTCGAATTCTCGATAATTTGTAATCAATTATTGTAGAAAAAAAAAAAAAAGAAAAATATGATTCATTCATTCGTATCACAATAAATCCATTTATTTGATTGCTCAATTAAATGAAATATTTGTATTTTCGAAGAATTATTTATGTATACCACTTGGCGTTTATATGTATAAGGTATATAGATATATGTAAATAAATATTCGATTGGTATAATAAATAATATCCAAATGTTTGTTATTTCATATATAAATAAATGATACTAGTAGTTTGTATTAATACTTTTGAAAGGTATTGGATATTTTTGATTTTTAATATAAAATATCAACGTTCTTTGCGTAATTATAAAATAATACAAATAATTTCGACGTTAGCTATTGGCCAATTGAATAAATTAAATAAGAAAGTAAAGAAGAAAGATAATAAACAATGAAAACGTGACTTTCGACATATATTCTCCATTTCTTTCATTTTTCGTACTCTCAATTATTCGTGATTGATTATTGTACGAAAAATGAATCATTTATTCATATAAAAAGAAAAAAAAGAAAAAAAAAATCAATGGACACAAATCCATTTGATTAATTAATTAAAAATATTCCGCGTATCCTTTCCAATTTTTTTATTTACGTAGACGAACAATCGCTGTGTTGATATTTTTCTATTTTTAAACTGCATACCTACAAATAAATAAAAAATAAATAAATAAATAAATAAATAAATAAATAAAAAGAAAGACAAGCCACAAATAACATTCCCCTTTTTTTAGAAAGAAATGCGATCATTGGTAAGAGAGAAAAAATTTATTATTAATTAATATTGACAATGAAATGGAGTATATCATCCCTATTCGAAAAATAAAAAAAAAAAAATAAAAGAGAAATAGAAGAAAAATAGGAGAAAAAAAGAAAAAGAAAAGAAAAATGGATGCAGCGAAGATGTTGTTCGTAATAATACGTTTCTAGGTAAGTCTTATTTATCTACGATGATCTCTCGCGATATAATAATAAGAATGGCGACGTAGAGGATGCAGTTGCGGTAGGAACAAGGTTGGGGGTGGTGACGACTAAGGGGTGGAAGGGGGTGAGAGGTAAGGTTGATAAAGGAGCAAGGACGTTGGTACTGTTTCCTGACCCTTTCTCGTCGTTGCCATTTGGTATTCATATCGCTTAACCACACTAGCAAAAGCTGTTCTTCTTACAATGTAGAACTATGTGGAATAATACATGACACAAGTAAGGAGGGAGTGGGACCGAAGGTTGAAGGGTTGGAAAAGTAGGGATAGAGAAGTTAGGGGTAGGGGAAAGGGTACAGGTAGTGTGAGAGTTGTTACGAGGGCTCAAGAGTATGTCTATGAAACCACCCTCTCATAAATATTGTATACATCATGGCGTCCCTCGGGCCTCCTTCTTTTCACGATATTAGGAAAGAGACTTTAACTTTAAAGTTTTCTTTCGTATAAAGAATAAAACGTCGCCATCGTGTTTCCTGATTTAAGTGTTTACATTTCTTTTATTGTTGTTTAGTTATGCTTTTTATTTTCCTTTTTTTCTTCTTTTTTTTTTTTTTTTTTTTCGTTATGCGATTTTATCTAAAATGTATATAAATGTATATATATATATTCTATTGTATTATTATGATATTGTAATGAATATTGTATGATGAAGTTACATAGATTAATTGTTGTTGTTATTATTGTTATTATTGTTATTATTATTATTTTCTTTCTTTCTTTTTTTTTTTAATTAGATGCGGACAAGTCCAATCGAATGAAATTTGAATATAATTAAATAAATAGCAATACGCCAACCATTGTCATAAGTTTATATGATTTCTATCGCAAATGTGCAAGAGGTAGAGACAGATTTGGTGAGATGGGGTGGGTTGAGGGAGGGTGAGCGTACAACGTTACCTTCTACAATATACATATAATATTAGAAGTTACTACGTATAATTATGTTGAAATAATTAATATTTCAAATTAATATTGGTGGTATTTGGACATTTCGACCCAAATTGTATCATTATTTATTTCTACGTAATTTAAATTTCCATATATATATGACATATGTTCTTATACAATTATTATTTTATCACACGATCATGTATATATATATATATATATATATATATATATGTCTGTGTGTGTGTGTATTCATGTGAAAATTAAAAATAATCCATTTAAAAATGTTTCTATGAATAATTAATACGATAAGAAGATAATATTTAAAACGATATCATAGACTATATAATACCAACATGGTAACAATGATGTAGATGATAATATTAATAATATAATAAAATATAATGCATTAATAATGTCTCTGTTAAACAATATAATATTATTATCAGGGACACGAAGATATATTATATATATATTACAATAAATGGATGAAGCGATTTCTGATATTAATTTCTTTTTTCTTTTTGCTTTTCATAAATTTTACTTCTTGTTTAGGAAAAAAACAAAAAACAAAAAAGAAAGAAAAAGAAAAAAGCTTTTACAAGACCAATTCTAAATTTTGGTACGAGGAACAAATATTTTTCACGGTATTATTATTTTAAACATCGATCGTTCGTTATCGCAGATATTTTTCGGACTTCGTAACGAGGCATATGAGAACAAAAAAAAAAAAAAGAAAAAAAAAAAAAATTGGAAAAAAGAAAAAGAAAAAAGAGAAAGAAAGAAAAAGAAAAGCAAATCGATCGGCCTAAAAAAAAGAAAAGTCGAAAAAGGGCATCCATCGATCTTTTTCTTTCTTTTTTTTTTTTTTTAAACAAAACAAAAATCTCACCATATATAATACTTATATATTATGTATTAATAATTTATATACGCAATGTAATTGATAATAAATAATAGATGCATTTTATTATTTATCACGGGTAAAATCATCTTCGCAATTTTCTTTCCCTTATAATATTTTGACAAGAGAGTAAATAAATAAATCTATCATTATATACTCCATCTCTATTTATCTTTATATTTATGTCTATCTCGTATATAATACATCTCTTCTTCCTTTTTATTTTCTTTTTCGTTTTTCATCGAGAAATAAGTCCAGCCTTTTGGAAAAGTGACCGCGCGATGACGGAAATAGGTTACATGGCAAGAGCAATAGCTCGTTATCTGCTCGAACGAACACGAGTAGTAGTAGTAGTAGTAGCATCTTCGAGACGAGATATATCGCTCATCCAGACTCGATTTCAACCTCGATCGAGAGTCATTTCTCGATCGAGAGTCATTGAAACGCGAGTCTCTCGTCTCTTTAATCTTGTTTTTTTTTTTTTCTTTTCTTTTCTTTCTGTATTTTTATTTTCTTTTTTCTTCCTTTTCTCTTTTCTGTTCTTTTATTTTTTACATTCATTTTCCTTCTCACCGTGTAACATTTAACTCCTCTACTACATTACAATCCTTCCCTTTAATCTCTAATTTAATCTTTCATTTTCTTTCCTTCTTACTGATAATTAATTCTTGTTTCAATATTAATTACAATCGTTTGTAAAATCGATGTCAATATTAATTGTAATTTCTCTTTTCACTTTTAAATCGATTTCATTTTTCCTTTACTTGCAATATTCAAACAAAAAGTGTCATTACTTTTTTTTTTTTCAAAAGAGAGAGTTCATAAGATAAAATTTTTGTCGTACTTTCCGCAAGAATATTTCGTTTCATGTTTTATCTGTTCAATGCATATCTCATACGTTATAATAACAAACAAAAATGACTGAGCCATGAAAATGATACGACGATAGAGAACATACAAATAAAATAAAATAGAAAAACAAAAAGTACGAAGAAACTGAAAAATTAACAAAAGATGTAATACTACGTGATAATACTGTTAATAAAAAAAAAAAAAAAAAAAAAAAAACGAAAATTAATATTAATAATGTCGAAAATAAGCCACCGGTGATCCAACTCTGACACGACCACCCCCTTGTCTCCCCATACTCACTTTCATGATAATCAACGTGTTAAGACTGCTATCATGATCTTTCGTGAGCTTCGATCGTGCAACGTACATACATACATACATACATACAACATACATACATACGTATATACATATGTACGTATAGTCTTTTCGTGAAATAGGGATATAGAGAGAAAGAGAGTATGTGTGTATGTACATGTGTGTGTGTGTGAGAGAGAGAGAGAGAGAGAGAGAAAGTGTACAAGGCGATCAATTTAATAGCATCGCGATAGCACGAACTTGGGTCTATTTAAAGCATCGTTTCTGCATACTATAAGCCGTCGGTCGCATAAATCGCATCGTTCGTTCTGATAAAACGCACGCGTTCCGTAATAACGCGTTCGACATACCCTCAATACATACATATTATGTAGACATGTATGTGTAAATAAATATGTATATGTATTTATATGGTTTATATATCTATGTAAGTGCGTACATGTGAATGGGTATTACATATATATATATACATATCTGGATGGACCTATATGTGTGTATATATATTTGTTATATATAAGTATGTTATTATTTATTATTAAATTAAAATTTATTTTAGACAAATTGTGCATATATATATATATATATTTTTTACATATACTATTTTGATAAATTAATGGATATTAAATGGTATTGTGTGTGTGGAGATGAATAATATAAAAAACATCGTTTTTCTTTTATCCAAGTATAACTGTAATGTATATAAAAAATTATTATTATTATTATTATTATTATTATTATTATTATTATTTATAAAAAAAGATAAAATAAAATAAAATAAAATACAGAAGAAAAATGAAAAAAAAAAAAAAAAGTACGATACGCGATCACCTATGTAAATGTATTCTAATCACAATTTATACTATTGGACATATTCATCTTTTCTTTTTTCTTTATTTCTTTTTTCACACACACATATATATATATATATATTTTTTTTTATTCACAACCTTTTTTGATATTCAATGAATCGTTTAAAACGTACGACATATTTTCGCTTTATAACCAAAAGACATCCAATATTTTATGAGAGTTATAAATCGCTGACACTTTAAGGATTTCGATATCTTTTACGCCTCGTTATTCGTCCTCGAGCTTTCTCTACTTTCCACCCTCCCACCTTTCCTCTCTCTCTCTCTCTCTCTCTCTCTCTCTCTCTCTCTCTCTCTCTCTCTCTTTCTCCTTTGCATGAGAAATCGACGGTCAAAGACGTGAAAGATTTATTCGACGGTCAGGAAGTGGACGAGATCGAGTGAGAATTTCCAATTTATGTGCTATTGAACATACGAAAACGTCGAATCGATAAAATTGTATGGACAAAACCGAATTCGATACTTCAAAGAGTTATGTGCGTGTGTGTTTTTGTATATTTGTTATGTATGTATAGAGGTCTCAACTTCCGATTGGAATTGTTGAAATGTCATATAATTTTATATCATATATTATACGTGTAATAGGTTATCGCATATTTATATATTATGCGTATGTATATAAATATATTCTTATAATAAACTTGTTTAATAATTTGTTTGAAACAAGTTTGTAATTTTTTAATAATTACTATAATATATAAACTATATAAATATATGTATGTATGTATGTATGTATGTATATACGTATATACAAATATATAAAGATAAATTTTTAATATAATTTTATATATTTTTGCATACGTATATAAATATATATTGAAATATATTATCTCGTTATATTAGTTATATATAACGAACGATTTCATATACACATTTTTATATAGATTCGTCTCGTCATTTATTAATACGTCACGTATCGAACAAAAAAAATACGATTTATTATTTTCTTTATTAAAAAAAAAAAAAGGATGTAACGTACGAAACAAGTATCAAAGAGATTTTATAAGATATATTTTTTATCCGTCCTTTTTTTTTTTTTATTTTATATACCTATCTATTTATTCCTTCATTCATTCGTTTAATACGTATCGTACGAAAGATTCGTATGACGTAAATTTTTAAATTCTTTTTGCTATCTTTTTTTTTTTTCCTTTTTCTTTTAAATATAATTACTTATACAAGAAGGATGATGCAAGTGACGTAAATTATCTAATCCTTCTTTCTATTCTCTTTTTCTTTTTTTTTTTTCTCAACAAATAGATATTACCTCGTATAATAATATATGA
Source organism: Vespula pensylvanica (assembly GCF_014466175.1). Taxonomy (NCBI): domain Eukaryota; kingdom Metazoa; phylum Arthropoda; class Insecta; order Hymenoptera; family Vespidae; genus Vespula; species Vespula pensylvanica. Next base: position 6,390,599 of record NC_057691.1, on the reverse strand, counting down.
CGTAAGTATTCCCAAGTGCATTTTTCTTTATTATTGAGTGTTGAAATAAAAAAGAGAAAAGGAAAAAGAAGAAAAAAAGAAAAGAAAAGGGAAAAAGGAAATTTCTTTTCTATCGGAAAAAAATTTGTCGACGACAAAATTTATCGTTCGAATGACGATCGTAAACGTGCCATGGGTGGAGAGGGGAAGAACGACACGACGGAATATAGTTATGGTATTCGTGAATCCAAATGTTCGAAAAGCATGTGTATATGTATATGTGTGTGTGTGAGAGAGAGAAAAAGAGAACAACAAAACTATTGACCGGATAGAGTGCATCATACATATATATGCATACATATATATACATATATATATATTATATATAATATATATATGTGTATATATACATATATATATGTATAATATATATGTGTATAAGTTGCTCGAAAGAGTCAAACGACGAAACGTTTGAATCTCATCTTTACTTCGACTACTTCTAAAAGAATCTATATATATATATGTGTGTGTGTGTGTAGTATGTATGTATGTATGTAGGTGGGTAGTATATACATGTAGTAGTAACAAAAAATAAAAATGGCATTTCTGCACTCTCGAACGAAGAGATGGCATTCTCGTGTTATCACGAAACAGGATTTTCAAATATATCTATAGATATATTTTACGTTGAAATTGGCCAAGAATTTCAAGTATGATTCTCTCTCTCTCTCTCTCTCTCTCTCTCTCTCTCTTTTCTATACACTCACACACATACACTTATTCGTTTTATGAAACTACACGCCACCTGCTTCCGACGAGGATAAAATCGAAAGAATGGTCTTTGCAATGATAAAAAAGATCGACTGGCTGGGACTGAACGTTCGAGAATAATCGAACTACTTTTTCTTGTTTGAGAGAAATTTGTAAGAAAAAAAAAAAAAGCTGGAAAGAAAAGGGAAAAGAAAAAGGAAGAAAACCGTTCAGTAAGGGAGTATACCCAAGGGAGATAAAAAGAGAAAGAGGAAAAGAGAGAAATAGAGAGAGAGAAAAAAAAAACCGAAAAAAATATGGCGTAAAATTTTCTATGAAATGAATGAGAAAATCTTGTCGCATCAGCTGTCACTTCTTCTTCCAATTTTTTTTTTCTCTCTTTCTGAATGAATAAATGAATGAAATGAAATGAAATGAAATGAAATGAAATGAAATGAAATGAAATGAAACGAAATGAATAAAAATGTAGATTATTTTATTTTTGAAGGATAGTGATAATGAGATGAATAATTTTATGAGAGAGAAAGAATAAAAAAAAAATAATCATTTTTAAATCGTTTTATTTCGCGAAAAAAAAATATTCTCGCGCGCGCGCGAGAGAGAGAGAGAGAGAGAGAGAGAGAGAGAGAGAGAGAGAGAACAAAAAAAATAATAATTTTGAAATCGTTTTATTTCGCGAAAAAAGGAAAATATTCTCGCAAGGTTATAGATTCAGATAGTATTCATATAACTTTCTTATTCCCATTGAAACCCTTTCTTCGAGTCGACGTTGAAAATAAGTCGATAACATTTCAAGTATAAGAGTACTGAACAAAGTTGAGAGGTAGGTCAGTTCATTTCTAAGAAAACTATAGACACGTCCATCCTTTCAAGTGTCTCTATATATCTATGTATCTATTGTGAAGGAGATATTAAATTATTTTAATTCCATCGAGAGCTCGCTGACACGTTTAAATACGTCCTTTTATACGTCGACCTTTGTTTCAATATTTTTTTTTTTTTTTTTTTTTTTTTTTTACGTCTTCTTTCTCTCTTTCTTTCTTCCTTTTATTATTATCTTTTTTTTTTTTAAACTCTTTTGCCTCGTTTCTTTTTTTTGTTTTTTTTTTTTTTTTTTTTTTTAAACGTATTCATACTCAAACTTGTTGAGGAAGGGATTCTTTTTATTTAGTTTTAAATTTGACGATCCGATCGAAATAATTGGCCCCGATAAATTTCGAATAAAGCGATCGTAAATTATTACTTTCGTCCGAAATTTTATAAAGAAGAAAGAAAAAAAAAAAAGAAAGAAGGAAAATAGAAAGATTTCATTGATAATTACAGCGATAATATTCCATACATCGTCGTGATAGTGAATTTTTACTAGTACGGTATTATACGGGAATATCTTTATAAATACACACACATATGTGTGTTGAGGTAAATTGAGAATATTATCTCGTAGCGAGTGAAACGATTCTGTATGTCCAATGCATTCCATATTTTCCAACAAGAGGAATAAAAAAAGAAAGTAAAAAAAAGAAGAAAGAAAAAGAAAATTTAACTCTATTCCCCCCCCCCCTCTCTCTCTCTCTCTCTCTCTCTTTCATTCTTTTTTAAAGATTATCTAAAGAAAAAGAGAAAAATTTCTGAAGGATCTTCCTTTGTATCAGATATAAACCATGAGAATAAACCATAAGAGAGAAAGATAGAGAAAGATAGAGAGAGGCTGAGAGTAAGAAAAATAGAAAGAAAGATAGAAAAAGATAGATAGATAAATAAAGAATAAGAGAGAAAGAGAGAGAATAAAATAGAGAAAAATACAAAAGATTTAAAGGAGAAATACAGAGAAAAAGAGAAGGGTAGATTATACGTTTAGTAGGGAAAAGGCGATAAGCTAAAACGCGAGACCACAGGAGCAAGGTAAAATGGGTTAATGGTGGTCCTAAAATGATTCCCTGCTATGGTCAAATCTGGCCACCGCAACAAATGGAAACTCATACTCGTTTCGTCGCTCATCCGACAAGTACCAGCTAAAGCTGAACGAGAAACAGAGCGAGAGCGATAGAGAAAGAGAGAGAGAGAGAGAGAGAGAGAGAGAGAGAGAGAGAGAGAGAGAGAGAGAGAGAGAGAGAGAGAGAGAGAGAGAGAGAGAGATACGGATAAAGAGATACACAGAGAGAAAGAGAGAGAGAGAGAGACAAATATATAGAGATGGGTGGCCCCGGATCGATAGAGCAGGTGGCAGCACGTTGTGTTACCTGGTTAGCTTCCGGTACTCTACCGACGATCAAAGTCCAATGACACTGGGTTCTGATTGAACGTTCGAAGGGTAGATCGTTCTGGAAGGTTCTCTGTTATCGGACACGACGAAATATCGGACAGGAAGTTCAATTTCAAAGGATTTACTACTCCAGACGCAAAGAGAACAAGAAAGAAGAAGAGATAGAGAGATAGATAGATAGAGAGAGAGAGAGAGAGAGAGAGAGAGAGAGAGAGAATAAAGAACAAGCATTGCTTCGGATCAGCTTTCTTGATAACTATCGTAGATTTTTTAAATTAACTTTCGATCGTTTTTCATTTAAATGCAATAAATATTGAGATCTTTGAGAATCTTCGAGATTAGATTGAAAACTTTGATGATATTCTCGTTTTAGAAATATAATATTGTTTATTGTTTATTTATTTATATATATATATATAATTTGTTTGTAATATATAAATAAATTATTGTTTATTCGTTATTATTAACTAAATAATTAATATGATTAAAAAGAGGATATAATTTAATTATTATTATGTATGTATGTATGTATGTATGCATGTATGTATGTATGTATGTATGTATATATGAATAATTATTTATATTCAATATTATTCTTTATTAATAGTATTTCTTCCTCTATTAATAGTATCTCTTAAAATAGAATCTAATCGAAAAAAGCTTTATCGCCGATTAGATATCATCGTTCGTTGTCGGTCGTTCGTAGTAGGAATCATAAATCTCTTTTCCTTTTTTTTTTTTTCTTGGTTTATCCTATTTTTTTTTTCCTTTTTTTTTTTTTTTACTTCGTTTAGTTCGCTTTCATATCGTTTCGTTTTGTTTGTTTTTTCTCATGACTATAGTTTTTTAATCGTAGGAGAATTATCGTTCAATGACGTTGAATGGACAATCTAAGTCCATTGTAATCAGAGAATTTCCAGATAACATCTACGGACAATACATGAACTCAGTTTAATCCGTTCCCAAGCGTGTTAACGTGTTCTATGCGGCCATTTTGGGTATGTCAGTTCAGTGATTACAAAATGTTATTATTATTATTATTATTATTATTATTATTATTATTATTATTATTAATTATTATTATTGTTGTTGTTGTTGTTGTTATTACTACTACTACGCGATCTTTCGTAGCGGTATAAAAGCTTTTTCATTTAAAAGATTTTAAAGAGTGTAGGAGGGGGGGGGGTGGAAGATTTTTAATTAATTCTTTCATACATAGCTACGCATATATATTTTTAAAAAAATTTGTTTACAATATTAATTTTATAATATCTTTATATATATATATATATTTCTTTTTAAAAGAAAAAATTAATATTTCGTGAAAAGTAAAAATGAAAAGTAAATTGAAAAAAAAAATGGAATAGGTCGTAAATTTTTTTAACGAATCTTTAAATAAGACGTACGTAAAAAAAAAATAGAAAAAAGAAAGAGAAAAAAGCGATTTAATAAACTATCCGTCACTCGTTGGAAAATATTCGATACTTATTGCGAATGATGGTAACATTAACAAACAAAAAGGAAAAAGAAGATGAAGATGAAGAAATAACTCACCTTACGTATGTCGTCCAAGTTATGAATTTCTGGTGACAGACCGCCGTGCACACAAAGAAACTGTTGATTCATAAGTGCTGCCAATGGTAAACAATCAAACGCATCCATACACGCATCGTACACCCTTTCTGAATACTTTATTTTACCTGAAAAAGAAAAATGAAAAAGGAAAATAGTCAGATAAATTATAATTAAGTTATTGTTAATTAATAATACGTTCATCTTATTTTATTCTTTTTTTTTCTTTTTGTATAGAAAAAAAAAGAAGAAGAAGAAAAAGAAAACCGAGATATATCACAAGTGCAAATTACTGCGAGAAATTATTTACGAGTTTTGAAAAATATCATCTCGTCGCATAAATGATCAACATAATTTTATCTTATTTATTTAATATAATTGTGTAATATTAATAATAACTATTATTTAATATAATTATTATCGCGTGTCAATATCAATAAAAATTTTTTAGTTTATAATTTTTAGCATAAGATCAGATATAAATGATGGCACGCAGATCGTAAGTAGTAATTATAAAGACGATTAATTAATTTTTCATAGAAATGTTCAAGTGAAAAAAAAAAAAAAGAAAAAAGAAAAAGAAAAAAGAAAAAATTATCGCATCGCAGAGAAAATTATTATGATAATTCGAAAAGAAATAAAAATTTTCGTTCAATCGTTATATCGTTGTCCTTAAATATTAATTTATATATATATATATATATATATATATATATATATATATGGTAATTGAGATAATCACACGTATTTAAATTGATCAACACAGAATATATTCACCGGGCCCTCTTGACTTTACCTCGCGATAATGAAAAGAATGTAGGTCAATCGGTAATCGATACCCGTAAATAAAGTCTTGTCTTTCGGTTAATTCGCCGTTTGTTGCTTAATTGCGATATCAATTAACACGAGTAATGAGAATATCCGTGGTTGTGCAAGGGATGTCGTAATTGGGCCATCCTCCTCGTTCGATCTTACGTTGTTAATCCAAAGATTGAATCCTTGTTTATATATACATAAATACATACATACATGCATATGTATGTACGTAAATATATACACATACGTCCGTGTATAGATAAGTGTATCAATCTATCTATCTACTTATATTTATACGTAGAGATAATATGTATATTACACATGTATACATGTATGGATATCAGGAGTTAGAAAATATATATTATTTACAAAATATTATTATTGAATCGTTTAAACGCAGATTATTCGAAGAAAATTACTTCATTAATAGAAATATATTCAAAATTAAAATAATTAATTAATTGTTCGATTGATATAAAAAAAGATATATATATATATATATATATATATATGATTAATTATTTTATTATCCTTCTAAACAAACATTCCGATATCGTTGCTATACTCTTGAGTCCTTGCGAATTTGTTTAATTTCGTTATTAATCTAAAAACTATCTTTTGTTAAAAATGTGACGACGAATAGTAACTCTCGAAAAAAGAAAAAGAAATCAAAGGATACTTTTCCTCGCATAAAATTTCTTCTTTAATAGAAAAAGAAAGAAAAAAAGAAAGAAAGAGAGAGAGAGAAAAAGAAAGAAAGCTAGTAAAAGAAGATAAAGAAGATAAAAGAAAAAAGACGAAACGACAACAAGTAGAAAAAACGTTTTGTGTTTCTTTTCTTCTACGGTTTTATCAAAACGTTCTTCGTAATGACTTCTTTATGCGATGAATATTTAAAGGGTGCGTTGATTTTTCGGGCTGAGTTCACACAAGGGGTGAAAAGAGAAAGACAGAGAGAGAGAGAGAGAGAGAATAAATGAGAGAAGAAAAAAACAAGATTTGTTTTCTCTCACCCTTCGATATTAGATTCGAAATACCTACTTTCTGATTCGTGTCGAGATAAAAAGAGAGAGAGAAAGAGAGAAAGAGAAAGAAAAAGAGAAAGAGAGATACGGACAAGCTGTTGAAGCATTCATTCGAAGTGACGTAGGGAGAAGTGTGTCTCGTCAATAAAAGAGAAGGAATAAAAAGAAAAAGAAAAATAAAAGAAAAAATCAAAGAGAGAGAAAGAGAAAGAGACAAAATAGAAGAACGCGGACAAGGATAGAAAAATAAAGATTTGTTGAATGGTAAGCTCGAACAAATTGATGTTGTGGATATCTGCCATTCGAAATCTCTTAGATATCTGGAAAATGAACATTTCTCTTGTTCTTTTTTTCTTTTCTATCTCCGAAAACTAAATATTCTTGAAATAAATAAAAGGAGAAAGAGAAAGAGATAAAAGAAAGAGTATGTGCGTGCATACGTACGTATATATATATATATATATATATATATATGTGTGTGTGTGTGTGTGTGTGTATGTACGCATTTGGTGTATCCTCGATACGTGTCAAATGAACTGCGATATATAAGCAATGATAACTGGGGCGTACAAACTGTGGTTAGAAAGAGAAAGAGACAGAAAAAAGAAAGAAAGAGAGAGAGATGTAAAGAATAAAAAAAAAATGAGAGGAAAAGAAAATAAAAAAGAAAAAAAAAAGAAGAAGAAAAAAGAGAGAGTGAGAGAGCGAGAAGGAAACTCGAGCAAGAGCTTTTTCTTCACGTTCATCCCCTTACCTCCTTCTTCTCTCAACCCTTCCACCTTAACCCCCGTCCGCACAACCCCCGTCTCTTTATATCCATCCCAAAGCTTCTTCGTCTCGTTCGGTTAAACGAGAAATGTGAATCGATGTGACGGTAAACGATGATTAAAAACGAGTAGAGTAGTGTCGTTCGTCGAGACATTTTAGTTTCGCCCGGGGTTTATTCTTTTCTTTTCTCTCTTTTTTCTGTGTTTTTCTTTCTTTCTTTTTTCTTTTCTTTTCTTTTCTTTTCTTTTCTTTGTTTTCCTTTCTTTTTCTTTTTTCTTTTTCGCTCTTCGCAGTTAACGCAGTTTTCGTAGTATTCGCGCGCATTAGGGAATCAGGTCAAAAGAGCTCCGACATTTTCTCTTTTGTATGTGACGACGATGACGACGACGATGAAGATGAGGATGAGGATTGAGGATTGAGGATGAGGATGAGGATGAGGATGAGGATGAGAATGAGAATGGGGATGGGAATGAGGATGGGGATGAGAACGACTTCTCTTACTCTCGAACGACAATTCGAGAGAGGGTACATAAATAGATAGATATAAATGTGCTTGGATGTGAAACGCTAGAGTGAAAATTTAAATTTTCTATGTGTACGTACATATGTATGTGCGTATGCATGTATATATATATATATATATTTATATTTATATATGTATGTACGTGTGTATGTGCGTGTATGTATGTATGTATGTATATATTATGTGTACATATGTGAGTTGCGAGAAGATCGACCGTGAATATTTTTCTTTCATTCTTTATTTCATTCTTTTTTATTTCTCTTTCTTTTCTATTCTTCTCTTTTTTCTCTTTTTGTTTTTTCTTCTTTCTTTCTCTCTTTCTTTTTTTTCTTTTTTTCTTATTACGAATTATGCCTATCACCATCGGACGACATCTTTCTTTTTCTTTCGATCGATGGCGATTCCTAATCGAAATTATTTATTTTTCTATTTTTATTATCTTTTTTCTGTTTCGTTGTAAATTACGAATGTGTCCACGTACGATCGGATGATTATTTTCCCCTCTCTTTCTTCCTCCTTCTCTCTCTCTCTCTCTCTCTCTCTCTCTCTCTCTCTCTCTCTCTCTCTTTGATTGATATCGATGCTTAATCGAGATTTTTTTTTCTCTTCTATCTTTATTATTTCCTTCCTTTCTTTCTTTATAAATTATGAATAGCGACGTACGACCACGCAAATATTTTTTTTCCATCGATTGATATCGACGCCTAATCGAGATATTTTCTTTTTTGTATTTTAATTTTTTATTTTCGTTCTATTATTTTTTCTTCTGTTTTTTTTTTTTTTTTGATAAATGGTGTGTATATATATATATATATATATATATATATATATTCACGTATAGGACGATGTTTTTCATCTTCATTTGATATAGACGCTTAATCGAAATCTTTTTCTTGTGTTTTTTCCCTTTTTTTTTATCATTCCTCATTTCATTTTTTATTTGTTTATAAATTATGACTATCAACGTATTGTAATCGGATCTTTCTTTTCATCAATTGATATCCACGCATAATCGTGAATTTTCAAAAAATATTCGAGGAAAAACAAAAAAAAAAAAAAGAAGAATGTCCGACTAACGTAAGATCGCATTTATATTTATTAACAAATTTCATTAAACGTTCTTACGTTAGAGTCAGCTCAGAGAAAGATATATAGAGACAGGAAGAGGGAGAATAAATTAAAGCGCAAATATGAAAAAAAAAAAAAAATAAAGTCTGAAAGAGACAAGAGAAAAGAGAAAACAGAAGCGATGAAAAAAATAAAAACAAAAATAAAAAGAAGAAGAAAAAAAAGAAAACAAAAAAAGAAAACGTATGATTAATATTAGAATACTGTTGTAATTATCGGCAAATGTTATTGAAAATTCTTGCTTGTTTTTGCTTAAATATATTCAAACGAAAAAAAAAGGAGACAGAGAGGGAGGGTTAAGAAAAAGTCGATGGGGAAATTCACTCCGATAGAAAAGCGCATCGATCGCGGAATAAATATTGTCCAATAGTGGGTCAACCACGTTCTTGGGAGTAATATTTACGAGTTTCCACGTGTTTATGTTCGAAGGCTCGTGGTGCAACATTAACTCTTTTATTACCGGCATAAAGTCGGTAACGTCGCGCCTTGTGGATCGTAGGACTTAAGGCGGTATCGTTAATATGTGTGTATGTACCATAGTAATCTCCGACGAACGTATTTTTAAAATGACGTTAAAAACGACGTTGAAATAACGAAAAAAAATTAAATCGATCTCGGTAGCCATGGTTCTTTTATTTTCTTCTTTTTCATCTTCTTTTTTTTGCATTTTTTATTATTTATTATTTATTATTATTATTATTATAATTATTATTACGATAACGATCGAATCAAAATCACGACGATGAGAAGAGATAATAGAGAAAGGAAAAAAGAGAGAAAAAAAGAAATAACAAAAACGTAAAATGTTGTATTTTTAACATAACAGCAGCATTCTTATATACGTGTGTATATTATATACATATATATATATATTTTTTTTTTATTTTAATAAACCGATTTTCTGTACACGTTCGCTTTTGATTTGTTTTCCTTGGTTCTATTTTCTTTTTTTTTATTTATTTATTTTTTATTTTTTCTTTAGAAATATTTTATTCGACCTCGCGCTAAAAAAAGTTAAGAAACCCTTATTTTCTGTTTTCTTTTTTTTTCTCTCTCCTCTTCGATAATTGTCCTTTAACTAGGTTATAAGTGCGAATAAAAAATACAGTTTTATATATATATGGTTATTATCACTTTTTCTATTTCTTTTTAACATTTTGTTTTTCTCTATTTCTTAATTATTATTTTACATCCCTCGTCAAAGTTTTGTATGTTACGCAGAGTAATATTTTTTTCTCTCTCTTTTAATCCAGTTTCTTCTTTTTTAAAAATGTGTATTTCATTTGTAACGCATTAGAAATGAAATCCTTATTTCATTCGACATTTAAATACACACACACACACACACACATATATATATAAATAACACATTTTTATATTATTATTGTTATCGTTATTATTCTTAAAATTATTATTATTATTATTATTATTATTATTATTATTATTATTATTTTAAATTATTTTATATCCCTCATTATAATTTCTCGTCTTACATGCAACGCACTACTAATTTCAATTTACTCGAAGTTTTTTGAAAATTAAAGAAAAAAAATGGAGGAGAGAGAGAGAGAGAGAGAGAGAGAGAGAGAGAGAGAGAGAGAGAAATCACATAATCGAATCGTGATAAATCGTTAAGATTAATTGGAGCGAAGAAAATCCATCGTAACGCAGAAATAATCGAAATGATTTCTGTTGCGAGTTAAATAATTATCTACGGTTTCTTTTTATTTTATCTTCGTCCTAACTATTTTTTTTCTCTTTTCCTTTCTTTCTTTTTTTTTTTTTTTGTAATACGAAATAAATAAAAGTACTCTTTACTCCACTCAATATTTCCCAACAAGCAGTTCTCATCACATTCGACGATTTTTATTCAATTTTTCTTCATTTTTCTTTATTTCTATTTTTATTAATTTATTAATGTATTATTATTATTATTATTATTATTATTATTATTATTTTTCATGAAAACGACCGTATAAAAACCAGATTGGAAATCGATAGGCCTCCGCCCCTATTTTCCATCTCTCTTTCTCTTTCTTTCTTTTCGTCGGTTGCGAGTCTCTATATGTATTCGATAAATTTGATGCCAACAGGTACGCATTTATGAACGAAGATGTGTGTGTGTGTGTGTGTGTGTGTGTGTGTATGTGTGCTGAGAGAAAACCACGAGGGAATTTAATTCGATAACGGGCTGGCTAGAAACGCAAAGAAGCATATACTCCCGATGAAAATAAATTACGGAAATGGGACTCTCTGTGTAGACTTCCTGTTCATAAGTCATAGGAAGCTTTTATCTATACTAAAATTTATTATAACGAGTTATAATATATATATATATATATGTATGTGTGTGTGTGTATGTATGTATGTATGTATGTATGTATGTATATATAATTTCTTTTTCATTTATAACATTATTTTTAATAGAGTTTTCTATTATATTTTTATTTTCTAATTAAGTAGTGAATAAAAATATAACAAAAATGGTATTATAAATAATATTATAAATTAAGAATATAAAAATCACATATAGTCACGCACGCATATATATATAATTTTTATAAATAAGATAACACAGATAGAACTAAATAATGCAATATATATATATACATAATAAATAATGAACAATATACGAAATAATGAACAGGGTTAATCGATAATACATGTCCTATAGAATTTGAAATACAATATGATAAATATATGTACATAATATCCTAGATACTTATCGAATGTCCAGTGACTTCTGAACAAGCGGAATAGCAAACGTAACTCAAACTATCCGTGTGTGTTTCCTAGCGTGTAACTCATACTAAATACGTTCCTAATTACCATCGCTCTGAGGTAAACATTAGCAAACATCTGGATTCCTCCTTCGATATACACGTTGAATCAATTTCTGTTAGAGTTTAATGCGCACGTTTACGTTTAATACTGTATATCGATACATATATGAGTACTCTACGTATCTACTTATGTATCTATATACATACATATATATATATATATATATATACCTATATATTTATCTATATATCCATATATATTCTGCTACTTGATTCACTATAGATATATACATATCTATTTCTATGTATTTCTACGTCTATATATTTTAAGTGTATGTGTGTACATATATATATATATATATATATATAATATTTTGTTTAAATGTATATACATGTGTATATATTTTACGTGTATATACGTGTCTATATGTTGTAAATGTATACGTGCATTTAAATGCGTACGTATTTTATACGCGTGTGTGTGTGTACATGTATTTTACATTCGTATAAACGCGTGTATGTTTATACGTGTATATACACGAATGTTTATACACGTGTGTATGAACTTTACGAGTAGATATATATGCATAAATATGTGTGTATGTAGGTAAGTTTTATACAACGTGCGCGAGTGCGCAATCCAGGGGCAAATGTTAATCGTCCGTTATGACTATCGGCGCGAAAGACTTTTTCCTAATCGATCGATTCTTTCCATGTGTTGTATATATGTGTGTATGTGCGTGTATATGCGCTTTTTTTTGTTACGACGTCAACACATCTCTGTCTCTCTCTCTCTCTCTCTCTCTCTCTCTCTCTCTCTCTCTCTCTCTTTCTCTCTCTCTCTTTCTCTCTTATATTACTTGTTTTTTTATTTATTTTTATTGTATTTTACTTCATGTTTTTCAATCTTTTTTCTTTTAAATTTGCAACACACAGTCTTCGTTATATTTTTATTTTATTATCTATATTGTAATATATAATAAAATATATATATATATATGTATATATGTATATGCCAATTAAACTAGATTTTAACTATGAATTTGTGACTTATTTGATCGAAAACGAGATATAATTTGTTCTCGAATATAAAAGCAAATTATTCTGTCACATATATGTATGTATATATATGTGTATATATATGTGTGTGTGCGTGTGTGTGTGTCATGCGATTTCGAATACTCTAAAACTTGAGGAATACGTGTTCTACGAAGTTTACTTATGTAGAAGTAGATCAGATTTGTCAAAAACAAGTACCAACTTTGAAACTGAGTTCTAGGATGTTTAAAGATGGTAAGAGTAATGTAATTCAGTGACGAAACTACTATCTAAGAAAATCGATTTGCTTTCGTATCCTTACCGAACCGATATTGTTTCAACAACAAAAGTTTTTATCTTTTTAACGATGGATAGATTCATATGTTCCTTTATATATATATATATATATATATATATATATTCTTTTTTTCATAAATCATAAAGAAAATTCTACAATTATTCATAATTACAATGTACGTGTGACAATAAATCGAAAAAAAAATTATCCCTTCAATGAATTAAAAATAAAACGTAAAAAAGATCGAATATTAAAAAAAAAAAAAAAAAGAAAAAAAAACAAGTAAACAATTAAATAAATTAACTTTAATATTAGCGTCATCTTTTTCTTTTATTTCATACTTTAGAGTAAAATTTTCTACGAAAATATCACAATTGATATAAATAATTTAAATGCACTTTGACGAGTACGAAGTAATACATATCTGGTAATCTAGATAATTATTATGAATTAAGAAATGAGTTATTAATGAATAATAATATCAAATAATTTTTATTACTTACATTCTTGTTTAAATGTGAAGTATTCCGTGAGATGACGACATTCGTGGTTTCCTCTGAGAAGGAAGAGTGTGGTAGGATGGCACAATTTCAGTGCCCACAGGTACAATACGCACTGAAAATATGAAAAACAAAATTGAAATGGTCAAATCGAAAGTATAGAACGTACGATTCTATCTATATTCGTTTTTACACATTAATAACAATGACAATAACAATAAGAAGAATAATAATAAGAATAATATAGCAGTGCTAATGATGATGATGATGATAATGATAGTAATAATAATAATAATAATAATGATAACGATAATCATAATAACAATTATAATGATAATGATAATGATAATAATTTAATTTTGATTTATGGATTAATATTCTCAGAGAAATTTTAATTCTCTATGTAATTCTCCTTTCGTCTCGTTTTACGAATTGACACAGACATAATTCTCCGAGAGTTCTACGTTAAATAAATTCTCGTTTGTTCGTTTACAACCTGAAGGAAAAAAAAAGAGAGAGAAAAAGACAGAGAGATAGATAGATAGATAGAGAGAGAGAGAGAGAGAGAGAGAGAGAGACAAATTATGTCCTCGCGAAATTGACTCATCAGTACTTTAAAGCGAACAAATGTGTATCGTTAAAAATTTTCTTACGACAAAAATTCACATCGCGTGGATATATAATAAAATAAAATTAATATAGAAAGTACAAAGTATACAAAAAGTACAACGAAGTTGTTTGTTAAAATATTTATGTATATGCATACGCATATGTACGTGCATACGTACGTTCATACATACATACATATACGCATACAAGACAATTTTTGTTATCTATACACGTATCCATGCGTACGCCATTGGGGGAATGAATTAAATGTTCAAAAAAATAAATAAATAAATAAATAAATAAATAAAAAGATAACAAAATGGGAAGGAAAAAAGAAATAGACGATTAGTAGAGACAAATTTACATTCTTTGCGTTATTGCGGGATATGTAAGACAAAATAGAATATAAAATACAAAAGACAAAAAAGATAGACGGAGAGAGAAAGAAAAAGAGAGAAAAGAGATAATATCGTGCGTTTGGCACGGTAGAACGTATTTATATTCGACGATTTTCGACTAGAAAAGAGAAAGAGAAAGAGAAAGAGAAAGAGAAAGAGAAAGAGAAATTGCAATAGCAATTGCAGAGAAGCTATAGCGAGCATTAATAGTAACGAACAGTAGTAATAGTAGCAATTGCACGAAGAAGAGTGGAACACGAGGGCACCGCAATGCGCAATTGCGCAAAACAGTCCCGTGACAGCCACATGACTTCTCACGAGGTGGTGAGACGCCTTGGCAAAGAGAAAAAGAGATGGAGAGAGAGAGAGAAAGAGAGAGAATTAAAGAGAAACATATATGTGTTTCTTCTCTCACTCTATCTCTCTTTCTTTCTTTCTATATATCTCTCACTGTGTTTCTCTCTCTCTTTATGCGTAACCCGATTTCCAAGCTTTCGAATACAAATAGAGAAAGAGAGTAAAAAAAATAAAAAGGGGGAGAGAGAGAGAGAGAGTTTGAGTGTGTATGTGTGTGTGTGTATAGATATGTATATACAGTCAAGTTCATTTTTCGTTAGGTCGTCGAATACGATATGTATGTATGTATGTATGTATGTATGTATGTATGTATGTATATCTACATACGTTGCATGAAAATCAATGCAAATGGTATCACATGTAAGTACTTATATATATATATGTATGTGTATATATGTATATATATATGTATATATATACACATATATATGTATAAATGTATGTATGTGTGTGTGTGTGTATATATATATATATACACATGTATGTACTATGAAACCAGTTCACCAATCGTGCCAAGAATTTACGAAACTCCGTTAGTAAAGTGAAAAAAAGAAAAAACAAAAAAGAGAAAAACAAAAATTCATAAAAAATTTGTAGGTGTTCGTCCTACGAGCGTCCTACGATTTCTACTTTAAAGTTTTCACGAACTTAAAATGATATTATTCTGTTTTAGTTTGATTGTTGGAAAATACAAAAAATAGAAGAAAAATAAAAAAAAAAAAAAGAAAAGAAACATAAGAGAAATAGGAAAGAAAGAAGTAAAAGTTTTTCTTGTTGTTACGAAGTTAATGGTTGAAATATTTAAATCGCGTAAGAAATTATTATACATTCGAACGCAAGGTAATAACTTCTTTTTTTATTACTACAATGACGTGGCTCAATCGACGAAGAATTAGAAAAGATTAGAAATTTTAAATTGAATTGAGTTCAAGGTCTGACCAATGTTTCCGTTTCTTCGAAATTACGCAATTCGCGTTGCAGCTTTTGAAAGTTCACCCGACGAAGTTATAATTCTTTTATCATATATAAGCGATCATCGACAAATTAGAAACGATTAGATGTTTCAAATCGAAACGTCTCCTCCATGGTTTAACATAATTTGTCATTTTTTCTTAGAAAGAAATCGAGCGACTCGACCATTACGATTTAAAAAAAAAAAATTTCTACGACAGTTTTGTCGATAATAATTCATTATCCAAATAACACTAATGCATCGCGACAAATTAGAAAATGTTAGACACATCAAATCGGAACGAGTCCAAACTCAAATGTAATTTATCATTTTCTAAGAAAATCGAGCGATTCGACCATTACAAGAACTTTTGAAAAAGTTCCTACAACAAAACGATAATAATTCAATATCCGAATAACACTAACACACAGCGACAAATTAGACAAATCAGAAAATGTTAGACGCGTCAAATCGGAATGAGTCCAAAGTCAAATATAATTTATCATTCTTAAAAAACATTAGAAACAATATTAATTTAGAAAACAATAATAATTTAATATCCAAATAACATTAACATCGATGAATTAAAAACGTTAAACATTTCAAATCGGAACGAATCCAAAGTTTTACTAATATTATATTATATTATTCTCTAGGAAATCAAAGAAACTAATTAATATCAACAATCTAAGAAAAATAATACTTTAACGTGTATATAATGTATATATAATATAGATATATATATATATATATATATATATATATATATATATATATATATACACATACAGACGCTTGTACAGACGCATATACATATACACACACACATATATATATGTCTATATTAATAATTAAATATCTACATATATATGTACATATATAATCAGATACATACATAATTATAAATATACATGTATATCTACATTTATATACATAATTATAAACATACATATTTACACACACACCCATATATATATATATATATATATATATATATATATATATATATATAAAAATATAATAATATCGTAATATTACTCTAGACAAGAAGGATCACGCGAAAAGTTGACTGTACTCGTCGTTCGTCGAGAATCGATACGAAATGCGGCCCATCTTTTATTCATAGCAATGTGTATGGTTGCGATACGAGCTCGAGAAGCAACGTTGTTGGTGTCGTGGATATTAATGCAGGGACTGCAAGTGACGTGTGTGTGTA
>NC_057691.1:6366103-6371103 GCF_014466175.1 Vespula pensylvanica | reverse complement strand
TCTCTACTAAAATGCGATATAATAAAATCTATATTATCTTAGAAAATAATCTAAGTAAGTGCGTCCTTGTATCTATGTACGTTCTACGTTTGTATGTGGAACACTTTATAAATGTGTTTTACTTTGAAAAAACTCAACGATGCGATAAACAATCTTTCCCTTTAACGTTCTATAATTATTATAGCGATATCATATTCTCGTCTCGTCTCTCTCTCTCTCTCTCTCTCTCTCTCTCTCTCTCTCTCTCTCTCTCTCTCTCTTTCTATGTAACAGTAACTATGATATTCCGATTTTTCTTGAGAAATTCGTTCAATTATCGCACCATCGTCTCTTAATTACAACATACCCGAAGGAATACTTCGAAATTGTTTTTAGAAAGGTACCTTCTCTCTATTATCGGATTATATAGTCCTTCTCTAATAGATTTTCTCTTCTCTCTCTCTCTCTCTCTCTCTCTCTCTCTCTCTCTCTTTCTGTGTGGATGTGTATATGTGTGCATGTGTGTGTGTGTGTGTGTGCGCGCGCGTTCGGTTAAATTGTATTATACGAGA
This sequence comes from Vespula pensylvanica, assembly GCF_014466175.1. Taxonomy (NCBI): domain Eukaryota; kingdom Metazoa; phylum Arthropoda; class Insecta; order Hymenoptera; family Vespidae; genus Vespula; species Vespula pensylvanica. Next base: position 6,370,552 of record NC_057691.1, on the reverse strand, counting down.
GATTCACGAAACTGAAACTAATTCTCCGAATGAAAAATCGAAAATCGAAACCTATTCATTTTATTCTATTTGGTCTTTAACTCTGAACGTAAAGATTACATTACATGATAAAAAAAAAAAAGAAAAAAAAAAAAGAAAAAAAAAAGAGAGAGAGAAAGAAAGAAAAAAAGAAAAACAAATTCTTGACAATATACAAGACAACGATAGATTATTTACTTCGACAAAGTTGATTAATCGTCGATTAATTAATCAAATCTTAAATATACAAGATCATCAACCGATCGTCAATACTAATCACGATTAGATAGCAATTCTCGTATCATTGATTTAAAAATAGTAGAGGAAGGAGACGAAAGAAAAGAAAAAGTAACAGAAAACAAAATACAGAAAAGTAAACAAATAAATCGTCAATTGGGTGAAAACGTAAATGGATTTAAAGATATAATAATAAAAGAGGAATACGATAAAAAACGATTTTTTTTACGATCGTTTCCAAGTGAATAAGAAGAGGGGTTAAGGGTAGTAGCGAGCAAGAGCTAAATCACCCTTCGAATCAAGTCGATCTCTCTCTCTCTCTCTCTCTCTCTCTCTTTCTTCAGAGGTTTTCGATAGTCTTCGTATCGTAGATAAACCAACCGACCGTAGAATCAGTGAGAGATTTTAGCTTCCACACACACGTAGTATACAGTAATAGTAGGGGTTAGAGAAATAGGGGGAGGGGTGGAAGGGGGAGGGAGAGGAACAGGAGGTGAAGAAGAAGGGGTAGAGGTTTTCGGTCTCCGGAGAAATCGTTCAAGCATATTGCGGATAGAATATCGATCCTCGTGGTAGAATCTACTTGTATCTCTCTTTCTCCTCTATCTCTATCTTTTTCTCTTTTTTTCTCTTCGTCCTTTTCGTCTTACATACATAGATTATTTTATCTATTTCTTTCTCCCTTTCACATTCTATGTTAGTTATCCTTTTCTCTCTCTTTATCTCTACATTCTATCTATCCCTTACATTCTATGTTACTCTACATTCTGTATCTCTTTCTCTATATCTCTCTTTCTCTCTTCAACGATCTCTTTCTTTTCTTTCCTCTTATACATTCTTTGTTATGTGTCTTACTTGCTCTCTTATATATATATATATATATATATATATATATATATATATATGTTTATAGCTTTCTTTCTCTCTTTCTCTCACTCTCACTCTTACTCTCTAGCTACGTGTGCAGACATTTTCTTTCATTCTGTTTCTCTCTCTCTCTCTCTCTCTCTCTCTCTCTCTCTCTCTCTCTCTCTCATTCTTTCTACGTATCTATTTCTTTAATACACGTTCTTTACTCTTCTTTTTTGTGTTACACACACACACACACACACATATATAGTATAGCAATCGCATAGATCGAGAGTCGGGGATTATGTTCTCTGAAAACGAGAGGCAAACTCTATTCTTCCTCTCAGTAGCGTCTTCTAGATTGTACAGAGATGACCCGAATATAAGATCAACCCTCAAGAAAGGTATCGAAGCGTAGAAAAAGAGAGAGAGAGAGAGAGAGAGAGAGAGAGAGACGATGAGTATGTATCTTTCTCTCTCTTTATTTTCTCTCTCTTTCTCTTTATCAATGATCCAACATTCTTCCAGCAGTGACTTATAAAATCGGTTAATGCCACCCCGCATGATGTCTCTCTCTCTCTCTCTCTCTCTCTCTATTTCTCTCTCTTTCTTTCTCTCTTCTTTTTTTTGTCAAGAGATTCGACCTTCCCATTGTGCGATGTAAAATATGAAGGAAAGTGAAAAAAGAAAAAGAAAGAAAAGGATGGGAAAAAAAAGGAAAAAATCTGGGAAGAATTTTTACGACATGAAACGAGTAGAAAATAATCTCGTAAAATGATAAAGAGAAGTGTTAGGGTGGTAGAGATAAAGATACAGAGGGTGGGATAGATAGGAATCTTTTCTTTTTTTTCTGGATGAGGGGAACCCTTTTGTATAGCGAGATTCGTTGAGAAGATTATAAGAGAGAAAAAGAGAGAGAGAGAGAGAGAATTAAATAAGTCAGATTGATAGTAAATAAATCATGAGATCGGATTATTACGTGATAATCGTTTTGTGTTGAATTTATTCAATTCTTTTTTCTTTTCTTGCGCTCTGTCTATCTCTTTCTATCTTTTTTTCTATCTATCTATCTATTTATCTATCTCTCTGTCTCTCTCGATGTAACGCATCTCTTTTTTTCTCCTTCATTGTTTATTATAGTGAGTTGGACCAGAAGAGTCCCTTGGGTGAGTCGAAAGTTCTTAAGTGACTTTAATAATCAATTCACTCTCCTCTTTTCGGCGAACACGTTTTTTTTTCTCTTTCTTTTCCTTTGTTTCCTTCTCGTTTCTTTTTACTTTCTCTCTTTTTTCTTTTTTTTTTAAGCTTGTTTAGGCTTGTAGTGATCTTAGAAAGAAAAAAAAAAAAAAGGAAAGACAGAAAAAGAAGAATAGGGAGAAAGGAAAGTTGGTTTCGAAAAGTTTCAAAAAAAAGAAAAATAGAGAGAGGAAAGAAAAGAAAAAAGAGGAACAATAACGAAAAAAAAGACAATAAATAAATAATAATTCATTCTTAAGATCGTCTGGAAACTTCTTGTTAGATACTTGGCGACCTAAGTAAGACTTTTCCAGCGTCCTTTGTAAAAATGTTGACACGAAGCCAGAACGAAAAATAACAAAGAAAAGAGAAAAGAGAAAGGAAAAGGAAAAGAGCAATTTTTACAAATGAAATTTATCTTGGGAAATTTATCTCGTTCGAGATTGGATTTTGTTGAGGCGAGTATCAAAAAAAAAAAAAAAAGAAAAAGTAAATAAATAAATAAAAATTAAATAAATAAATAAATAAATAAATAAATAAATAAAAGAGCTTTGCTGGCTCTTCATTATATCTATATTTTTCTTGACACTACTTTTAAGCGTTAACCATTCGATTGACTTTCAGAGAGAGAGAGAGAGAGAGAGAGAGAGAGAGAGAGAGAGAGAGAGAGAGAGAGAGAGAGAGACAATTTTCAAAGAACACTTTGGATCGGTAACACGGTCCGACGCAACCTTCGCTCAAACGAATTCTCTCAGGCTCTCCAGCAAAAGGTCAAGGATCAATTTAATCGACTAACAAACGCTCAAATCTCCGATAAAGATAAACGAATAGACGAAGGAGACGTTCCAGACACGTTTATAAAATCTACACGCCTTTTCTCCGATACTTTTCTCTCTCTTTCTCTTTTTCTCTTTCTATTTTCTTGTTTCTTTTGTGACGAACTGTATCCTTTCTTTAAAATCAGCTTTATTGCGATATAGATTTAGAGTGGAGTTTAAGAATTTGACTGAAATGCGTTACGTCGTAGTTACAAAATAATTTCTTTTAATTTAATTCAATTTAATTTAATTTAATTTAATTTAATTTAATTTAATTTAATTTAATTTAATTTAATTTAATTTTGTTTTGTTTATAATCTCGGAGGAAGAAACGAAATTTTTCAAAAATTGATTTGGTTTCGATGATTACTTTTTTTTCTTTTTATCTTTTTAGATTGACATTTTTGAATAGCTTTTTAATGGAGAACAAAGACTCGATAAATTACTCGAATAAACATATTAATACGAATTTTTATTAACAAATTTTTCAAGGATGGAAAAAGGAACTATCAACGTTATCAATTAATCTCATATATCGTCCGAATGTGTATTAAGTAATACAATTACGTGGTTATTTAAACAACGTTTTAAAAGAAAAAAAAAAAAAAAAAAAATAGAAAAGAACAGATAAATGAATCACAAATATTCCCTGGAACGCGACAATGCAAAAATGGATTGCGACAATGCAAAATATAATATTATATTTACATGCGAGATAAAACATGAAAAGTGTGTACATCGGTGCCTATCTATCTATACATATATATATATATATTTTTTTTTCTTTTTTCTTTATTTCTTAGGCAAATATAATAACGATTTCTAGGTTAACGTGTTATACGATACGTGGCGATAAATTTTACGATGGCAATAAAATTTCTCTCCTTCACGTTAACATTCTTATTTATCATTAATGTTTTACGAGAGTGACATATCCCGAGGGAATCGATCATTTTGATATTAGATTGAAAGAAAGAAAAAGATAGACGAACACATACACACACACACACATACACACATACACATGCACAAACAGAGAGAGAGAGAGAGGGTGAATATGATCCAGAAGAAAGATCATGTTAGGTGGAAACAGCTGATTCGTATTACGATTGAGTACGTAGATAATTGAAGATTTGAAGGATTTCCTTTCATTTCCACGAAGAGAAACACGTGGGTTTGGTTCTCAATAAAATACGCATCAATCAAAAGCAAAGCCAAGCCTCCGAAAAGATTAGTTTGTCTCGTTTAGTCTCCTAGTAGAAAGGAAACATAAATTTATAAAGAAAATAGA
>NC_057691.1:6356103-6363603 GCF_014466175.1 Vespula pensylvanica | reverse complement strand
CTCTCTCTCTCTCTCTCTCTCTCTCTCTCTCTCTTTCTGTGTATATATATGTGTGTGTGTGTGTGTGTGTGTGTGTGTGTGTGAGAGAGAGAGAGAGACTATTAATCGATCCTTTGACAAAACACTGGTTCAAGCCGTCTAACTAACTGTCACTGTTGTAGTTTTTCAACAAAGAAACTCTCTTCAAGAGATTTTCTTTGAAGAAATTCTCGTTGAAAGATAGAAGCTTACCATGTATTATATATATATATATATGTATGTATGTTTGTGTATATGTGTGAGTACGTGTGTGTATAAAGAGAGTGGTAGTGATTAGTTTATCGACGTTTACTCATTAGCGTTGAGTGTTCAATCGATTCTGTCGTATGATATCGATGGCTCTCTGAGATTTAATTTTCTTTCTCTCTCCTTTTCTTCTCCTTTTTTCTTTTTTTTTTTTTTTTTAATTCGAAAAAACAATCGGAAAGAAAGGAGAAGAAAGGAAGGAAAATTCTTAAGACGAGGATTATTAATACTTTTTTTTTTCTTTTTCCTTTTCTTTTCATTCGAAAGGACACGTTAGTCGATCAGTGTTTTAAGAACTTAATCGATCCTGTCGTATTATCGACGATATTATCGTCTATTTAATTTCATTTGAGTTGATTTAATTTGATTTAAATTGATTTGATTTGATTTGATATCTTTTCTTTTCTTTTCATCTACTTCTGAAAGGGCAATTAAAAATTAGAAAAGGAGCAGGGAAATTTTTAAGAAAAAATTCTAATTCGATTGCAAACGACGGACGTATATAATTTCTTTTTCACAATGGTGCAATATTATTTTAAAAAGAAGAGTTAATAAAAGAGAAAAGGAAAGAAATAAGACGAACGGATAATAAAATACGTGTATAGATATTTAGAAACATTTTTCAAAAAAATAAATTCATTATGAAATAATCGATCTATCTACACACGTCACACACACAAAAAAAAGAAAGTTGAATAAAATAAAGAAAAAAAGAAAAATACAAAAGTAAAAGAAATAAATGGAATAAAAATTTGTGTAATAATCGAGAAGTAAATGGTAGAAGAAAGATGAGATGTTAGAGGGATTAGATATAATATATATTAAAATTATTTATACATATATTTAATATGTATATATATATATTAATTATCATAAAATATTATATTTATATATATATATATATATAAAATTAATATGTAATAATTTTAGATTTATATATAAAATTAATAGAAATATTTTCGAAAAAAAAGAGAAATTCACCTCGATACTGAAATAACCCCTGTCTACGTAGTCACCAAGGAAGAGATATTTTGTCGAGGAGGGTGGTCCACCCACCTCGAATAACTTCATCAAGTCGTAGAATTGTCCATGAATGTCTCCGCATACTGAAACAAAAAAGAACAGGAACATTTTTTCTCTGTTTCTTTCTTTTTTTTTCTTTCTTTTGGTAGAAACAAATTACCAAATCCTATAAATATCTCTCTAAGCGTAATGAAAGAAGAAAAGAAAACGAGAACAATTTTTTCTTCTTCTCTCTCTCTCTCTCTCTCTCTCTCTTTCCCTTTAAATTACAAGCATTTTCTTCTATTTCCTTTCTTTCTTTTTCCTTTTTTTTCCTTCTCTCTTCGTTTCGGTGGAAACAATTTAAAACACCCCATAAATATTTTTGGAAAGAAAGGAGGACGAACAAAAAAAATTTTTTTTTTCTAAATCAACGCTTTTTTCTTCTTGTTTTCTTTTTTTTTTTTTTGGTACAAACAAATTAGCCACCCCATAGAGAATATATCTCTCTGAGCGTACTTGAAAGAAGAAAAGAAGAAAACAAGAAATTGTGTTTTTCTTTTTTTCTTCTTTTTTTTTTTTTTAGATAACAGATTTCTTTTCTTCTTTATCGTTAGGAACAAATTGGACACCCCATAAATATCTTTACGCATAGTAAAAGAAAAAATAAAAGATAGAAGGAAATTCTTTTTTCGAATAAGCAGCAAGGCTTCTTTTCTTTTCCTTTTTCTTTTTCTTTTTTTTTTTTTCCTTGTAGAAACAAATTAGCCGCTCTATAAATATCAAGGTCTTTTCTTTCCCTTTCTTTTTTCTTTTCTTTCTTTCTTTCTTTTTTTTTTTTTTCTTTAACCCGTCCTTAATCAAAGAATATGCGCCCCAACTTTACTTGGTTACGATGTAAAAGAGATAGAGCACGCGAACTCAAAACCGATTACTCTCTCTTAACGTTTAAGACGATAAGAAATCTCTCTTTCTTCGATTAATTTAAATAAATTAACTCTAACGACGATACACAACGACATGGACGGACATACACACACTTACATACGTACGTAGATAAATCACGTTTATTAATACGCGATAAAAAGTTTACTACGAGTTTAAATTTGTTATGATGAGTTGTGTTTAATTATACGTAGATATTGGACTTTCGTTGGTAATTTTAATTATTTTAATGAGAAATATTTTTAATTGTTCGTTGCAAAGTATTGTTTTAAATAAATATTATATTTATATGATTATTAAATATTGCAACACACACACACACACACACTACTATTTAACTTATTTAACAATACAAACAAATAACTAATTATTATCAAAATGTTAACATTTAAAATAATATATATTAAATTTAAATATATATATATATACAATAATAAAATAAAATCATTATTCTATGAATTTAATGATAAATGATTAAAATATTGACGTTATTAAAATGATCAATAATTATTAAGTATAAACAACGTGAAAGAGAAAAATCTTAAATGAAGTAGAAATTGGAATGGAAATTAGATATTTCCTTTGAAGAAGTTTTCTGATGAAATGTATATTCGAAGGACGTAATTAATTGAGCGGCTATTAATGGACTTGATGTATCGGCTATACGAGCTTCGGTAGTCCACGAGTGTTGATAAACTTGTTTGTAAATGTTTCAGAGGGCAACTACGCTTTCCAAAGCGAGAGACAGAGAGAGAGAGAGAGAGAGAGAGAGAGAGAGAGAGAGAGACAAAGACAGAGATAGATAGATAGATAGATAGATAGATAGATAGATAGATAGATAGATACATAAATAGAGATAGAGAGAGATAGAGAGAGAGGTCATTCGCAAAAGTTTAAGTTTTCAAAGGTGAACACGTTGATTAGAAATTCGATACACTGTTCTCGTTCGCGTAATAATATCTCAGGATCGATCGATCGATCGATCAATCAATCAATCTATTGCCTTTGCAATTATAAGTTACTAACAAATCTGTTTCTCCTTAGTTATATCCACCAATGATCTAATCCGTTTGTTTATTAGAATTTTGAAGATCGTTTCTCTTAAAATTATTTTAATTCTTCAAGTTGTTTGGTATCTCGTTTCATTTTTTTTTTGTTGTTGTTGTTCTTCTTCCTTTTTCTACGTTGCAATCTTCTTCAAGAGGAAATCAAATTTTTCTTAACGCTCGTTATAAATGATTCATAATTGATATCGTTCGACGGTGCTTCATCGAAACGTTGATAATTTGTTGATTTGATGAATATACAATTTTCATGAAAAATCTTTTACTGTGTTTTCATAGAAAAAAATTTATTATACTTGTTTAAATACGTTTTGTCGAACTTTTCTTTTTTTTTTTTCTTCTTCTTCTTCCTCTTCTTCTTCCTCTTTCTCTATGCCCTTTAAGATTAATCAATATTCATTGCAAATTAATTGATTAATTATCGTAACAAAATAATTTATATTGCATTCGTCGTTATTGCATTTATCGATTTAAAACCATTACCTTGCAAACGATTTTTCATTATATCATTTTATGTTAATTAATCGATATTCGAACGATTATCTAACAAGTGTCGTAAATAAGTATCTCCTTTTGAAATGGGAATCGAACAAATGGGATACAATGAGTCGAGACGAAAGAAGGGAGAAGAACGAAAGATAGGACAAAAAAAGAAAAAAAAAGAAAAAAAGAAAAAAGGCAAAAAAGGAAATTAAAAGAAAATACGTCGGGAATTTGTCGATGGGGATTAGAATCTAGTTGAGTGACGAAAAGAGAAGATTTGTGGTCGACAAAGCGGTTTATGTGGACGAAATAGCAGTTGGTTGAGAGTATCTTATATGTATATATAATACAAATATGTATAAGTACGTACGTGTGTATGAACGTATGTATGCAAGTGTAAACATATCTATTTATATATATACATACATACATATATATATGTATGTATTTATGTATATAATGTTCTAAGTAGATGCATGTGTACGTATATGTGTACTTACATATATGTGTATATATGTATGAATGTATATATGTATGTATATATGTATGCATAAGTGCATATACATGTAACCTATGTTTCTCTCGTTTCATGAAATGACGAAGGTACAAGAGAGAGAGAGAGAGAGAGAGAGAGAAAGCGAGCATCTAATCGGCTGTACTTGGAGCCATCCTAATTGAATGCCAATCTCTAATTCGCTTGAAACGTCCTAGCAATCCGTTCCAAAGCTCACAAGGAGGATTCTTATTGGCTAATTCCTTCGTATTCGTAATTGTAAGCCCTATCTCCATATCTACTTCTCTCTCTTTCTCTCTGTCTCTGTTTGTCCGTCGCTATCTACCTATCTATATATCTATATATCTATATATCTATATATCTTTATCTATCTAACTTATTAGAAATGTTTCTCCCGAGGAAACTCTCGGCACTCTTGATGTCCGAGACACGTGCCAACGATTATAAGCAATGATAATAATGAACTCGGCCTTTCATAACGCTATGTCGTCGGATATGTATATATGTATATATGTATTAGGTGTGTGTATTATGTGTTTGTTTGTATGTATGTATGTATGTATGTATGTATAAATGCATATATAATGAACGTACGTATATGTGAGATTAAAAGAGTCACCGAATTTTTTTTTCTTTTTTTCTCTTTTTCTTTTCTCCTCTTTTTTTTTTCGAGTATATACCTACGAGCATCTATATATTTATAATATACAGTTATTTCAATATATCTTTTTCTCGAATATATTTTTAATATATTTTTTCTTTTCTTATTCGTTTTCTTTTTCTTTTCTTTTTCTTTTTCTACTTTTTTTCTTTATATTACTTTCATCGACGTCTCCACTTTATTTTACGCTTTCTCGATTTGTCGACTTCGATTTTCTTTTTGTCTTTTTTCTTTCTTTCTTTCTTTCTTTCTTTTTTCTCTTTTCTTTCTCTACGACTACCTTGAAACTTTCTTTGTCCCTTTTTTATTCTTTTCCTTTCTTTTCTTCGTTGTTCTTTCTTATATATATATATATATATATATATATATATATATATATATATATATATATATTAACAAAGAAAAATCGTTTAACGTTAGAAAACTAGCGATGTCAGCCGGAACCTGCACTAAGCTAGCTAGCTAGCTAGCTAGCAAAAAAGCTAACGCGTTTCGGTTTTTCACCTGCGAATCACTTATTACGTTAGAAACGAAAGATGCTCGCTCTGCAGCTTCCTCTCGATTCGTCAGTTTTTTTTCTGTACTTTTCTTACTCTTACACTTCTCTTTCTTCTTCTTTGCTATGGTATCAATCAAGAGAAAGAGAGAAAGAGGAAGAGAGAGAGAGAGAGAGAGACGGACAAAGGTGCACATAAAAAAAAAAAATTCACGAACTTTTCTAATGGCTCTAGTGGATATGATATATGATATTATTATAATATTAGGATTTTTTTTTATAATTATAACACCTATATATATATATATATATATACTATACATTTTAAAAGAGTTATAGTATAAAAATATTAATAATAACAATAACAATACTAAAAATAATAATAATAATAATAACAACAACAACAATACCAAGATTTGTATATATAAGTATACATATATAATTATAGAAGAATATATAAAATCTTTTTTTTATTTCAAAATATCTATACGAATAATATGCTAAAGTTACTTAGCCCGTGAATTAAATTTCCATAAAAAAAGAAGAAGAGAACAAAGACCAACAGAGACAGAGACAGACAGAGACAAAAAATGAGAGAGAGAGATTCGTCTTGAAAAGATTCATACAAAAGATGTCGAAGTAGACAGGGTCGGAGGTTTTGAAGTTCATTACTCACGCTGAAAACAATCTATCTAGGTCAATCGGGGTGAGAACTAAAAGCTGACAATGGGGGTTTCACTTTGCTACGGGAAGTCACGTTGCGGAACGCGCATTTATACTTACACGGGATTATTATTTTTTTTTTCTTTTTTCTCCGCTTTGTTTCTCTTCTCTCTCTCTCTCTCTCTCTCTCTCTCTCTCTCTCTCTCTCTCTCTCTCTCTTTCTCTAGCTATCTATCTATCTCTATCTCTATTTCTCTCACACGAAAACTCGAAAATTCACAATTAATGAGAGTTTCATCAAATTAACGAAATACACGAAATTATACCGTATACTAGTTTATAGATGTACACACACACACACACATATATATATACATATTATACGATATATATATATATATACTACTATTACTGTACTAATATTTTACTATTATTAATATTTAGAATATAAACTAGTAGCGCTTGATTTCGAATATTTCGTGTATATTTTCTAACGTTAACGAGATCGTCGAAGAAATTAAACGAAAATTTTCACGGAATTCTGTACGTCATCGTCTTTTTGAATTATCGTGTCGTGGAAAGAGTGTACGAAATATCATACAGTTATAACATAGGCGCTACGTCGTCGCGAAGAAAGATTCTCGAGTCGGAAATTTATTTTTCCTTTCTAGAAAACTTCAAGAAATGAGATATGTATATGCATTTTCCATGTTTTCCTTCTTTCTGCTTATTTTCTTTTTATATATATATATATATTTTTTTTTAATTTTTCTCTGCTTTTCTTTCTTTCTTTCTTTCTTTCTTTCTTTCTTTCTTTCTCTATTTTTAAAATATCGGACGCAATCTCGTGCTCGTAACTTTTCTTTTTCTTTTTTCTTTTTTTCTTATAAATAACACATTAATTTCCCGCGATAAAAGTATTGAAATTAATTTCAAATAAACCTTCGAAATACTGTTTTCGTTGTAAATATGGGATTTACGAAATTTGTATTTGTATATAAAAAAGAAAAAAAGAAAAAGAAAAAAAAAAGAAACAAGAACTTCTCGAACAAAACCTGATAAATATCGACGTACGATATTATTATAATATTACATTTTTTATATTTACATTTGATATATGCGCGCGTGCGGAAATAATATTTGAATTAATTCTAACAAATTACAATTATTACAATAAACCATACGATTAAAATTGTAACATATTAAACTAAACATTCGGGTTAATGAATAAAATTAATATTATATCAGATAAAATACAAATACAAGATAAATCTAGAATGAAACGTTCCATATTTATTTATTAATTTATTCTTTTTTAATTATTATCAAGCAACCTCATCGTAAAACTCCTATACGGTGTATAAATAACAAAAAAAAAAAAAAAAAA
>NC_057691.1:6352167-6356093 GCF_014466175.1 Vespula pensylvanica | reverse complement strand
AAAACAAAAAAAAACCAAAAAAAAAAAATGTATACACATATACTACAATAAATATATAATATCATATTACTTTTTATTATAATTTTTTTTTTTTAATTATATAAATATATTCATATTTATATTTATGATATAATATCTTATATTTATATCGGTTAATTTTTATTCGAAATATTTATATGTGTGCGTTCCTTTTCTCTACCTCTTCCTATTCTCGTTCTCTCTCCTTTTTTCTCGAAAACCTCGTGGAAGGAAATGCAGCATAAAAATGCACTCGGTTGGCCACGTAAATCGATCCACGTGACGTTTACGCGAGTACGGAAAGGAAGATAAACATTGGTGCTTTTTCATACGATGTTTTAAGTAATACCCCTTGGTAGAAGAAAAGAGAGGAAAGTATGATGGTTGACGATGACGATGATATTAGTGCGATCATAAAAAAAAATTTTACAGCGGCAATCGTTCTTTCGACGTTACGACGTAAGATGATGATGATGATGATAAAAAGAAAAATGAAAAAAAGAAAAAAAAAAAAAGAAAAAGAAAAAACGTTGGAAGAGCTCGAACACGCAGATATATATATATCTTTCTCTTTCTTTCTTTTTTTTTTCTTTTTTTTCTTTTTATTCCGTTGTATACTGCTCCGATACAACACAAAAAATTTTTAATTAAGAAATGAATTATTAAATGAGGACAACAATCCAACTTCTTGCAAACGAGTTACGTCGACAGGATTTTTTTCTTGAGAAATTAAAAAAAAAATAGAAATATGTATGTATATTATTATTATTATTATTATTATTATTATTAATATTATTATCATTGTTATTATTATTGTTATTATTATTATTAAATGTTTTTTAATGTCACAGAAATTAAATGACAGGCGTACAAAGTTTCGAGTCGATTTGTTACGAGTTATTTGATTTTACAATGTTTGTTTGATAAGAAAAAAAAATAAAAAATAAATAAATAAATAAATTAATAAAAGAAAAAAGAAAAGAGAAGAAATTGTAATCAGTCAATTTTACCTAACTCTATTAATATTATATATACGTATATATTAAAATAAAAAAAAAAAAATGTTATCGCGGATATAATAAAACAATAATCAGATATGCAATGCTTTTTTCTTTTTTCTTTTTTTGTTTTTATTGATATTATAAATATACGTAATAAACAACTAAAAGAAGAAGGATAATATAAATAAGAGAAAATAATACGAATAATTTGTTGGCTCTCATTCCAGTTTTTTTTTCATTCCTCTTCGAGTCCATTTTAGTTTCTTCTTGATCATTATTGTCGTATCCGCGTAGTTCCACGCACGTTACTGCAAATTGCATACGACAACGAGTTTTCGTTAATCGAGAAAAGCCGACGATTAGTAATAATTAACATATTATTTATCAATTGACTTATCATAATTTCGAACGAACGAGTATTAAACCCTAAGCCGGAAATTACGACGAGTCGTGCGTGTCGATTATCGACCCTTTTAAAAAGAAGAAAAAAAAGATTATTGCTCAGTAGTCGTTAAGAAAAAAAAAAAAAAAAGAAAAAGAAAAGAGAAAAGAGAAAAGAGAGAGAGAGAGAGAGAGAGAGAGAGTAAAAAATATTAACGATAACAATGATTTTATTTATTTATAAAAATGTATTAAATTTCATGCTCAATTTTATTTTGAAATAAATTGGGAATTTTTATAATATATATTTATTGTTATTACGTATGATGGAGACAGAAAGAAAGAAAAAGAGAGAGAGAGAGAGAGAGAGAGAGAGAGAGAGAGAGAGAGAGAGAGAGAGAAATTTAATATTACTTATATTATGTTGGTATGTGTGTGTGTTACTTGATTCGATTTTATTTTATTTATATTATTCTACATAATATAATATTGCACTCGTATGTAATATAATGCAAAAAGAATTATGCGTTTGTTATATATACAAATATATAAATAACATTTAATAATAAATTATGATAAAGGACCATATAAAAAATTAGAATTATTTCTAAAAATTATATATATATATATGTAAAACTAAAAAGATATAATCGATTAAAAAAAGAAAAAAAACCCCGATTAGAAGATAATGAAAATAACGAAATTACTTTCTCCTCTTTCTGTACATCGATATATACAAAAAGGATTAACATATTTTTAGAAATAAATATTACACATAGATATATCGCGAAAAAATTAGCAAGTTAAAATTCGTACTATCAACTAGACGGTGCTAGTAAAATGGAGCTAAATGATATAGAAATAGAGAAAGAGAGAGAGAGAGAGAGAGAGAAAGACGGACAGTGAGAAGAGTAATTTCAGGTCTATAAATAATCGCTAAGAAAGTCCTTCTTCTGTGTAATTTACGAAGTGTCGACGGGTTAGCACACATTTACCCCAGAAATAACGATGATAACATTTCGGTGTCGTGTAGTTATGATAAAATGAGAGAACGAATATACGAATACAAGGGACGATACACTGTTATACTATAATTCTCACCCTCGAAACATTATTACTTTGATCTTTCAAACGAATATATCTCGTCATTAGATAATATGTTTCTACAAAAAAATTCATTTATCTTTTGTTTGCTTCTTTTCTTTTCTTTTCTGTTTTTTCCTTTTCTTTTCTTTTTTTTTTTTCTTTTTTTTTTATTCGGTAAAATTATTTCAATATAATCTTTTTAAAACGAATTATACCATATGTTCTTATCTTTGAAACGTATATTTTTCTTCTTTTTTTCTTTTTCTTTGTCTTTTTTTTTTCTTTTTTTTTTTTTTTCCCCCTTTGGCAGGACGTCGTGGTTCATTAAAATATATCGTTTAAAACTATTTCTTTCCTTCTTTTTTCTTCTTATAAATGAAATTCGATTTAATAGCAAAACGGAATTATATATTACCATGTTTTGAAACGAGTTTTCGTGTTACGCTCGTTAAAAATGTTATCCGTTATCGTTTTAAAAATTTATTAATTTCTCTTCTTTGTTTTTTTCTTTTTTGTTTTCTGTTCTTTTCTTTTCTTCTTGTAAATTTATTTCCCTTCGACGTTAAATGTAAACGCCGGAAAAATTAATGACTCATTGTGATCCCTCCGAAATTGTTTATTAAAATTAAGAAAGTATGTTATGTCATCGATTTACATCGGTTTCATTTATCTATTTATTGTTTTTACGTTTATTTTTCGATTATACTCGCGATAAGATAGAAATTTATGTATAGTTCAGTTTTGTTTGCAAAATCATTCACTCTCTGTCTGTCTGTCTCTGTCTCTGTCTCTCTCTCGCGAGACAATTTACACCAGTTATTATTTTTAAAATACTTTTTTTTTTCTTGTTTTCTCTTTTATTTCGTTTTCGACACTCACAGCACATACATACATACATACATGTAGACATACGTCTAATATTTGTCTCCGCAAAAGAACCGAAAAAAAAAAAAAACAAGAAAAAAGAAAGAGAAAAAAAGACAAGGAACAAAAAAAAAAAAAAAAAGAAAACGAGGAAGAAAGTAAATAAATATTTTTTAACGTGACACCCCAGTTCGCGATATACCGACGTACTGTCCATCACGTGTGCTCTCTCATATTTCCTTTTTTGATTATACGTCAAAAACTCTCTTCTCGACAATTTTTTTTTTTTTTTTTTAAGACAAAACAAAAAAGAAGAACGAAAAAATCAAGACAAAAGCCGAAAGAAGAAATATCAAAAAAAAAAAAAAGAAAAATTCCAATAAATTCTTTGGAAAACGACCACGCGTATCATTTCGATTGATACATATAATCCGACGAAGAAAAGAAGAAAGAAGAAAAAAAAAAAGAAGAAGATTAAAAAGAAAATGAAAAGAAATTGGATCGTGAGATCGAAAATCCGATATAAGACGATAAAAACTTGTGATAATAATGACGATAATAATAAAAAAAAAAAAA
>NC_057691.1:6350985-6352157 GCF_014466175.1 Vespula pensylvanica | reverse complement strand
AAAAAAAAAAAAAAAAAAAAGCAAAATGAAGAAGAAAATGGAAAAACAAGTAAAAAGAAAAGAAGTCAAATTGTAGGAAATTATATGAAATGAAATATTCAATTAAATTCGATTAAATTAAGTTAAATTAAATTAAATCGAATCGAATCGAATCGAATCGAATCGAATCGAATTGAATTGAATTAAAATAATAGATCGAGAGGATCGATTGTATAATACCTATAATAATTTAACGGGGACACGATCGAGCGTACGTCTCTTTGGAAAAATCTGGGTCAGAATGCGAACCGACATTCCTCGAGCTGCCTCGTAATAGTTTCACATATATTTTATTGCAACGGACCGACAATTTACGATGAGTAGATAGATGGTGGACGAGAGGTGACGAGGAGGGGGAAGAGGACGAGGACGAGGACGAGGGGAGACGTGAGGAGGAGGAGGAGGAGGAGAAAGGCAAAAGGAGAAAAAAAAGAAAAAATAAAAAAAAAAAAATAACTAACGTAGAAACGAATGCGTTCATCGTCGTAAAGCTTTAATAATGATTTGAACTCAATTTCTATCTATCTCTCTCTTTCGGTAGAATTTTATGGGGACCATAGAGATTTATTAACATATTTTATATATTAATATACAACATATATTTTGTTATATATATATATGTGTGTGTGAGTGTGTGTGGGGGAGGGGAAAGAGAAGAAAAAGAGAGAGAGAGAGAGAGATAAAAATGAAGTACAGAAATAAAAGAAACTGAAAAAGGAAAAAAACGGAAAGAAAGAAGTAAAAAGAAAAGATGAAAGAAAACGGGATATAGAGGTCCGATGGTGAAGGAAAGGGGATGGATATGAAAACTCCCTATAACCATCCTAAGCACGATGGTGCAGTTAACCTATATTCTCTTCTCCTCGATCTCATAGCTGAACACTAAACTCTACTAGAATCGCCTTTTCTCGAGAATAACCAACGAATTTTACGACATCGCTGAGCTATCGAATTTACGTGCTTTTCCTCTCTTTTTCTCTTTCTCTCTCTATTTTTCTTTCTTTCTTTCGGTCTCTCTTTCTCTTCTTCCTATATATATATATATATATATATATATATATATATATATATATATATGTATATAATTGAAAATAAATTGATCAAATTCTCATTTTGTACGTGTATAAAAAAAA
>NC_057691.1:6340985-6345985 GCF_014466175.1 Vespula pensylvanica | reverse complement strand
GGTCATATGCCATGGAAATACTTGGAAATGAAATTATTTCAATTCTGTTAAACATTTTCCGAGAAGAAAAATTTCTATAATTCTGTATGATAAATGATATTTATATAATGGTTCTTCCCTTACTAACGCACTGTAATATTTTTTTATTTTCATTTTTATAGATGTGTATACATGTAGATTGTATAAAATGTTATTAATAAAAAATTGTGGAGAAAAATAAAATATGTAGATCGAACGATTTCGTTTCACCTAATCTTTTTCTTTTTCTTGTTTTGCTTTAATTGTCATTCATTTCTAGCTGTCCTTGAAATGTTATTAAATCTTTCCAGAAGAAATATCGAACGAGAACACGATTGTCAAAAAAGTTTCTATAATATTTTCAATGAAATAACTTTCGTTTACATACGCAGAGACATGTATTTATTTATTTGTTTTCTTTTTTATCGTCCCATAAATATATACAGGATCCAACAATTAAAAAGTTTCTGTTCGCGTGTGGTAAGGCCGATTGGTATCGTGCATCGTTTTATAGTAGAACAAAAAAGAAATATATAGAAGAAAAAACAACAAGAAAAAAAAGAAAAAATAAACGAAGAAAATAATGTCTCGAATGTAGCCATTATCATAAAAATGATAAAAAACGTGAGCAGCAACGCTTCGAGGTTAAGGGATAATCACGCGATCCTTGTTACAATATATACATATATATATACACATACATATATATACCTATAGAATAATATATTTCAGGTAACCCATAGAAACGAAATATTTATTTACCATAAAAAAAATAAAAATAAAATATATTTAGTTTTATACATACATATATATATATACATATATATATACATATATATATAAATACATGTATATATATGTGTATTATATATATATATATATGTATATATATATATGTATTACCGTAAAAAAAAATATAACTTTCAAAAGTTAATACCCTTAGAAATCTAAGAATTATATCTTACTATTATTTTACATACATAGATTTGTGTGTATGTCTTTATATATATATATATATATATATATATATATATATATATATGTATGTATGTATGTATATGTATGTATGTATGTATATAAGAAACGTTGAAAGCGATAAAATATTTAAGAAATAACAGCATACACGCACATGTTCAACGATAAAACTCACGCACCGCAGTCACGAAGAGCGTTTCCGTGATCGATAAACTTCCTTTCCTTTATTTTCCTTTTTTTTTTTCTCTTTCTTCTTCTTCGTCCTCTCATTTCTCTATTTTTATTTTTCTTGCACGTCCGCTAACCAAATATCCGTTACTTTTACTGTTGCTGTTACATTTCGTTAAATTATTACTTAAAAAAGAAAAGATAAAGAAAAATAAAATAAAAGTTAAAAATCATTAATCGACAATATTAACGAAATTATTAAGATTTAAAACAGTATAAATAAATACAAGACAATAAAACTTCGTCGGATAATAATAAATATAATTTAATAAATTGTATAAATAAATAAAAATACTTTTACATCTTTCAATGTCGTTAAATTGTTACAAAATTTTATATAGGGGAAAAAAAAATAAATAAATAAATAAATAAATAAAAGTAGAAAGTCGTCATCGATATTAATAAAATAATTACGGAATTAAAACAATGTAAATAAATTAAAGGGGTCAGTAAGATCTATTTCATCGGGTAAATAAATATTCTTTTTAAAATACTTTTTTTCTAACCTTCGCCTCGAAACGATTGGACTGACGTTCAAATTTTTATATTTAAAATAAATTTCCATAATAATTAGTCTTAACTAACACTAAATCGACAATAATTTCTATGACCTTGAATAATAAACAACGCATTGCGCAGTCTAATATAACTTTATCAATTTATTTTACTTTTCTTTTCTTTCTTTTTCTTCTCCCTTTTGTTGAGTTGATTTATTTGTCAAGAAAACGAGCAACTCGTACATATGTATATATATATATATATATATAAATAATATTTTATAAATAAAAATAAAAGTAAACTCAAAAAAATAAATAAAGAAGATTACAAAAAATAATAAATAAAAAAGAAAAGAAAAAGTCAAAATGGAACGATCATTATTATATAAATTATGTACGATACCGTATATATCGTTTCTTCGAATATAATAGATACGTATTAACTATTGTTTTATTACGAATTGTAAACGATGAAAGATATGAAATAAAAATGAATAATAGGATAAAACGAATAGAAAATGTAGCACGAACGATGAATATGAAATATCCATTACCGCCTCTACATAAAAATCCTTCTGGCTAAGCACGTATAACTTAAAAGAAGAATCGTAGATGATAGAATGCATAGATAACGAAAGAACGCTCCCTAAGTACGCAAGGAGAATATAAATATAGATGAAATGTGTCGAAGGATGAGTGAATTATTCCGATAAAAATGTATTATGACATAGTTGTATGATACATGCGTGTATGCGTGTATTTGTGTATATCCGTCTCTTTCATATACTTTTTCAAGGCCATTAAGCTATATAAAAATACAATATCTCGCATTCGTATGAAAAAAAAAAAAAAAAAAAAAAAAAGAGAGAGAGAGAGAGAGAGAGAAAGAGAAAAAAAGAAGTTCCTCGTTTGTGTTAATATTTGATATTGTTATTAGAATATAATAATTTATTTTAATCTCAAAAAAAAAATAAATAAAATAAAATAAAAACGTACGAATATATTTTTATAAAATACTGTATGTGTGTACGTATGCGTATTTTTTTCTCGTGAGATCTTGTCGAATAGTATCGTAGAATGACTTAAATATACACACACACACACATACATATATATTTTATTTGTTCACGAAGTACTCTGTCTTAATATTTATTTACTAAAAAAGGAATATGTATATATATATATATATATATATATATATATATATATATAAATACATGTACGTATTATTTTTAATACAATTTATTCTCTAACAAAAATATGACAATTTCTAAAGAAAGACCGTTACAGGAGAACAAGAAATAACATGACTAATTGATTAATTAATTGATTAATTAATGGAATGAAACCATGAAAGTAAAAAAAAATAAAAAAAGTAAAAAAAGAAAGAAAGAAAAAAAAAAGAAGAAACGTCTCGTTCGGTAGGACAATAAAGAAGAAGAATTTTAAGTCGGGTATGACGCGACATGTGAAAAAGAAAAAAGAAGAGAAAAAAAAAAACAAGAAAAAAGTTTAGAACGTTAATGAGCACGGACGACATCTAATATAAAAGGATTGTATATTGGATGTACGAACTCTTGTTAACTTCTTCATAAGGAGAACGAATCGACAAGGGACACTTATACTTACACATTTACATACATACATATGTACATTTATGTACATATGTTATGTATGTATATATGTATGTATGTATTTGTATATATGTATATATTTATGTATACGCATGTAGAACATACGGAGTCGCGTTATTCGCGGAGGAATACAGAATCCATTGAGTTGAACGCGTTAACTCGCTCGGTGACGCATTCGGTGCAATGAGTGGCACTTATCCGGAGAAAACTAGGCTCTCCCTTGAGACAGGTACGTAGTTTTACGTAGATGGAAACGAAAGTCGTCTAAACTTTTTCATCCTGAACTCATATCGTACGTAGTAAAAACTGAAAGGTTTACGTGTATGCTTGTGAGCGTATATAAGAGAGAAAGAGAAGAAAAGAGAGAGAAAATAAAAGAAAGAGAGAGAGAGAGATCTCGGAGTTGATCTCATAGAAAGAGAAAGAGAAAAAGAGAAAGAGAGATTGTAATACACGATAGTGAATATTTTATCGCACTGGAGAAAATAACGTCCTAGATATGTATGCACGCATGAAAAACGTTTCTCTTTTTGCTTTATTTTGTCGCGCGGAAAGGAAATGTACTGAAAAAGAAAAGAGGAAATGAAAAGGAAAGAAAGAAAAAATAAGAAAAATTCAATCGACGAAATCGTATACTACAATCATAGGTATATCTACTACGGTGCATAGAATATCTGTATCGCAACGCTTTATTCGATGTTTTTAATCCTGAAATGGTAACTCGATTTCATTGAAAAACTATTGACTCTGTTGGCTATTCTGGTAAATATTAAAAAATAAAAAAGATAGAAATATATATATATATATATATAAATATAATTGTTGGATTATTTGGATATATCGTAAGATTGGTTTTATATGTACGTATCATAGATAAACGATTTTGAAATTGTCGTTTTAGAAAATGTCTCATAAAATATATTGGCACGATCAAGCAGTAGAAAATGTAATAACTAATATCGTAATTTTAACGATCCAAGAAAATAACGGTTTTATTTATTTAGATATAAAATAAATAATGAAAAAGCGTTACGTCAAAGAGAAATACGATCTATACGGAATTATTTCTATTTAATAAGAAATGAAATATTAAATGTTTACATTAAATGTTTGAAAAATAAATAATACTCGGTTGTGTAATTTATTTATTCAGATATAAAATAATAAACATTTTTCTTTTTTCTGTGTTACTTTTTTTTTTCTTTTGTTATTTTTAGTTTTCTTTTTTTTCCTTTTTCCTTTTCTTTCCCTTTTTTTTTTTTTTTTTAACACCGACGTTTATTTTTATTTTAGACGAAAGTACATTTATCGTCTTTATATGCGATATAAAATAATAATAAAAGTTGTCAATAATAATAATGATAACAACAACAACAACAACAACAACAATAATAATAATAATAATAATAATAATAATAATAATAATAATAATAATAATAATACAAAAAATACTACATATTGTTATTTATTTGTGTATAAAATAATGAAATAGAGAAAATATTATAGAATAAATTTTGTGTGTTTATGTGTATGTGTGATATCGAATCTTTTTTTCTCAATAAAAGATACAACATGGTTGTACCCTTCTGTTATTTACATAGACATAAAGTATTGAACATTTTTTCAATAAAGAAAAAAAAAAAAAAAA
>NC_057691.1:6338590-6340975 GCF_014466175.1 Vespula pensylvanica | reverse complement strand
AAAAAAAAAAAAAAAAAAAAAAAGAAAAAAAACAATAAAATAGAGAAACAAACAATGCCAGCGTTATTTATTTAAACATAAAATACATTAAATTAAAGGAAACGAATGGTTGTGCGTTCGCACTGAGATACAATTTATATGGTTCGCATTCAGTCGTATGCTACGAAAGAAAGGAAGAAAGAAGAAGAAACATAAAAAAAAAAATAAAGCAAAAGAAAAAAAATAAAGAAAAAAGAAGAAAAGAAAAGTAAATAAAAGATAAAATAATGCTCAACGTTGAAATACGAAATAGACAGTCAAAACTATTATATTATTATATTATTTTCTCTTGACGTTAAATTAAAATCGGCTTTGAAATAAATTTCCTTTCTCTCTCTCTCTCTCTCTCTCTCTCTCTTTCTCTCTCTTCGTCTTTTCTTTTTTCTTATTCTTGTCTCTCTTTGATATCCATTTAGTTAACTAGATTCTCTTCGGTCGTTTCGCATTTCGAATACGACCTAGAAAAGAAACGATTCGACCTAGAATCGACTATTCTCGTTTTATCTCGGTCCACTATCTCTCTATCTCTCTCTTTCTCTCTCTATCTATCTATCCATCTATCCATCCATCTATCTATCTATCCATTCATCCATCCATCCATCTCTCTGTATTTCTTTATCTTTTCAAATAAAAGTATCAACTACGAATAGATTTTCGAATTTCATGCCAAATATTTACGATACACGCTCGAACTATCCTAAATTTATTATGTTGGATTTAATTAACAAACCAAATGATTGATATTCTCTCTCTCTCTCTCTCTCTCTCTCTCTGTCTGTCTGTTTGTCTATCTGTCTGTTTCTCTTTTTGTTTATTTAAAACGAAACATTCGACTATGAATTAGCTTCCTGTCTAGACGTCCAACCGTAAAAACGAAGACGAAGAAAGCAAAGGAAACTCGATCGCATTTTACATTTCTACTGTTAGAGTACGACCGAGGAAATAAACTTTTTCAGAATCGATCTAATAGCTATCTCGTTTAAAAACAAAATAAATAAATAAATAGATGAAGAAAAAAAAAAAAAAGAAAGAAAGAAAAATCGACAAATATATATGTTAACCTCGAAGGAGGTTCGCGTCTCGCTCGTTTCAAATTCGCTTTTATATTCTTCAGTATTTCAACAATTGCGAGAGAAAAACGTACTTACGTCAGAGATCACGAGAGAATCTTATTACGCTTTTGCAACAGCAACAAAAAAAAAAAAAAAAAAAAAAAGAAGAAAAGAGAAAAGAAAAGAAAAGGCAAAAAAGGAAAAGGTAAAATAAAATATTGAATTTCACGCAACTGATTCACGCTGCTATTTTGTTTTCTTCTTCTTCTTCTTCTTCTTCTTATTTTTTTTTATTTTTTTATTTTTTTTTCATGTTATTACAATAGCGAGAAGATACGATTAAAAGCAGCTCTCTTTCTCTATCGCTCTTATAACTTGTTCTAACAAAAAATATTCGATAGAAACGATGCTTTTTGTTTTTTCGTTTCCATCACCTTTATCTTTTTCTTTTTTCTTTTCTTCAGATTTTTGTTCACTCTCTTTACTATCGCTCCTTTTTCTATCTTCTATTTTGTCTTCGTTTTTATTTTTTTCATTTTATTATTATTATTATTATTATTATTATTATTATTATTATTATTATTATTATTATTATTATTATTATTTGCACAAAATATTATTCGTTCAAGTTTATCAATTAATGCTACGATATATGAATAAAATTGTATCGATTAATCGACCCGTATACACACACACACACACACACACATATATACGTACATATCTATATACCAATCTATTTATCTATCTATCTATCTATCTATCTATCTATCTATCTATCTATCTATCTATCTATCTATCAATCCATCCTTCTGTCTATCTCTATCTTTACTTTGATCGGGATGGATAAACGCGTGTCAACTCGCTTAGAGTTAGATATACGCATACTACTATCTTCACATCCATGCATACATAAATACATACATTTATACATATATACATATATATGTGCGCGTTTACAATGCGCGTTATACGGACGAAAGCATTGCAATATCGATTAACCCCATAATTCTATGTGACCAAGAGACCGTACTTATGAGACAATATGTTGTCGATTTAAACGAAAAACAAATATAAAAAAAAAAAAATAGAAATACAAAAACAAAAAGAAAATAGAACAGAATAAGCAGAAATATCAAAAGAAAAATACATTTAATTTGTCCAATTGGAAATTCCTAATAACGAAGATTAATGAATTAATTACTTAATTCATTAATTAATTGATATGATCATTATCTTATTTGTACGAACGTATTAATCTTTGTATTATTTTAATATTACGAAAGAAAAAGAA
>NC_057691.1:6323590-6331090 GCF_014466175.1 Vespula pensylvanica | reverse complement strand
TACATTCTATTACGACCCCTTATTGCGACTGACTCGTTAAACATAAGAAACACTAAAGAAACTAAGTTACAGAAAAATACAAAACGAACATATATCTATTATATTTATGTGTCTATTATACATATATCGATCACATTGCTACACGATCGTACGTATCTCCGACAAACGATTGATAACAATGTTTCCCACGATGGAAACTATAATTTAAATCAATTCGATAAAATCGTACTCGATTTATTTTCTATTTAATCTTATAATTTCCATCTTTTCCATATTAATTTTATTCACTTCTCAAACGTTCATCTCTCTCTCTATTCTTTTATTTATTTATTTATTTATTTATTTATTTATTTATTTAATTATTCGTTAATTTTCTTTTATATATATATATATATTTTTATTAATCATCGATATCGTTTAATTCATCTATCAATTTATCATTCATCATGATCAATTTAATTTTCATTATTCGACAACTATATCTTATTATTATTATTATTATTATTATTATTATTGTTGTTGTTGTTGTTGTTGTTGTTGTTGTTATTATTATTATTATTATTATTGATAGATTCTTCATTTATCTTTCTTATTTTTTATTATTTTATTTTTTTTATTCTTTCTTTTTTTTATACATATATAGTCACACGTATTACATAAAGTAAATAGACTCCGACCGATAAACGATTACAAAGCGTGACGATGCACTTTCAATACCCACGCGTTCTCGAATGAAAGCTACAATGATAACGTACTGCAAATAACCTCGCGTGTCAATTTTTTATGACAAACAAATATGACACATGTTTCTAATTCCACTATGTATTCTATATTTAATCGATTCCACGTTCTACAATAATTATTTTATCTCGTACATTTCAAAAAAATCTGTCGTTTAAAAATATTTTATCTGTCCAATTTTCAAAATCGCACACGAAGACACATATACGTGCGCCCGTAAATGTCAAGAAAAATCATTTAACTCGATATTTTAACAAAATATATTTTTTAAATACAGCATCCAGTAAATTAAAAATCGACGATAATCCTTTATCAATACTTTAATAAAACATCTTAAATATATACATTAGATCCATCAAATTGAAAAGAAAAAAAAAAAAAAAAAAAAAAAGAAAATCCAGGATGATTCATTACTAATATTTTTTGTCTTTAATAATACACATGTTTTAAATACATAACATTTACCCAAAAAAAAAAAAAAAAAAAAATCAATGACGATCCTTCGACGATACATTAACACACAAAAAAAGAAAACATATGTCATCTTATGATCTCGATATAAAATATAAAATCGACGATGACGATGTGCTACAAAGAAAGAAAAGCAAAAAAAATATATATATATATGTATATATAAACATATTAATTTGAAATCCAACGAGCAAATTTGCGAGCATGGATAAATCGAGATATAATTGAGAAATAATATAATTAGATTTCTCAGGAAATGATTTAATTCACATTAAAACTCTCGATCATGATATGGAACGATGATTTTCATTTCGGTAGGATGCTTTGATTACCGTATAATGTTAATTAATCGAAGGATACGATAAATTCTCTGGACGGATTCACAGCATCGTACTCGACGGTAACCGCATCAGTCGGTTGCGTTTATATCCTTGAATCCTATTACCTCAATGTGAATACGTATTTCCATCATAGACACGTACATACATATCTAAGTACTTACATACTTAGTATGTACGTAAGTAAGTAGCTAAGTAGACATACGTATGTATCTATGTATCTATGTATACATGTATATATTTATGTATATTATATATATATATATATATATATATATATGTATGAACGTATGTAAATGTAGGTATAAATCTATATTTATGTAAATATGTACATATGTATGAATGAAGTGTATGTAGATATATATGCATGAATGTCTTACGTGAATATATATATATATATGTGTGTGTGTTACAACGTAGATATATATATGTATGTATATATATATAAGGTGTATAGATACGTACGTATGTATGTAAGTAGGGCTAAAGTTTAAAGTAGCTAGGCAAGCGTGCACCTGCTATTAGATTTTGTCGGAACTTTCAACAACTTTGAACGTATCTAAGCACAAGCGAATGGACTGTCCATTGTTTCAATAGACAATGGTAAAGTATTTCACGACGAAACGATAAAGTGCCTATCCGCCGAACGTGTGTCCTTCAACGTGTTAAAACTTGTGGAAATAATATACTCCAGGACAATCCACTTTAGGATGACTTCCGAAATAAGGTTTCCATCGAACCTCGATGGCCATCGGTAACGTTTCTATCCTCACTCTTCTTTCTTAAAAGGGAATCAAGATGATTGATACAAATGTCCTTTCGAGGATACATCTAATTCTTTTGTTTCTTTTGTTTCTTTCCTTTTTTTCTTGACATATATATATATATATATTTTTTTTATATATTTTATATATGTTATATATATATATATATTTTATATTAATGATCATACAAAATGATAATCGATCTTACATATCTTCTCTTTCATTTTAATTTTAAATAAAACTTTTCTTTTCCTTTGTTTCTGATTTACGAAAAAAAATGATATTTGACATAACATTATCATAAATTGATGAAATAAAAAATGATAATACAGATATAAATAAATATGCGTATAAAGAATCTATACAGGTATTATCTAACTGTCCGATATGGATAAATATAAAGAAATTAAAAAAAAAAAAAGAAAAGAAAAAAAAACAATTAGAGAAAAAATAAAAAGAATTATCAAAACGTCAAATAAACCTTGTCATCCATTAATAGGGATCATCGATGATAAAGAGATTAAAATATTTTTTTCTAAAATAAAAAATTCTCTTCTATATCGTAATATATACGAGATAGAAAAGGCAAGTGTCGTTTACGTCAAAAGCATGCAACCTCAATCCATTTCCTTTTCCTATGTCATCTTATTTAAACGTTTTCATGCCATTTCTTATCAAAATTTACGCTCGAGTCGCCCCAAAAATATGTTACAAGTATGTTACGGACATCTACTCTCTCCCTCATCCTACACCCTTCTATCACTCTCTCTCTCTCTCTCTCTCTCTCTCTCTCTCTCTCTCTTTTTCTTCTTCCTTTTACTCCTGTCGTTTTGAAAATCATTCGAATTTTAATACGATACGCCCATTTATTTTCTGACAGAAAATCGAAAAGAAACGTCGAGAAAAGAGCATATTCTCCTGTTAAAACGAATTTTTTACATTAAGGGATCTGATGACGTCACATTCACGATATTAAATCCCTCGATGGAAAATATTTTTTAACGACGAATTAGATTAATATTTCATAAGAAAAGTATTGACCCTCTTAACCGGGGATTAAGCAAAAGCAATATTGATGTGCGATAAAACGAGCGAAGAGAAATAATTCAAGCGAATTATTTCATAATCGATTCCTTTTTTTTTCTATTTTATTTTATTTTATTTTTTTCTATCCTTTAACGAACTATTTCCAACGAACGATAGAACGTTTAAAAACAAATTCTGTATCTCGTAAACGTTAGAACGTTGGACACTGTATTTATGTAACAAGTGTATTCGACATACACGATGGGACAAATAATTTCTAAGCTTGTAATTTTACATGATAAAAATAAATAAATAAATAAATAAAAAGTAACTCGAAAGAAGAATGTGATCGATTTTTAAAACCTACAGAAAAAAATTTCGAAGAAAGATTAATTGATTTATAAAAAGAAAAAAGAAAAAAAAAAAAAAAGAGAGAAATGAATCATCTTGAGAACTTTTAACCCACCCTTTTAGCCTTTCACTTCACTCCACTCGTACCACCCTCCCATCCTCGGTGTATTTGTTATCCAAATATTTAACACATTCGTTGTCCAAATATTTGACATAGGATCCATAATATTTAGTATCGAAAATATTAAATATATCGAAAATATTTCTCAACGTATACTATTCTTGAAAAGGAAAAGCAGCTTCGTCGAAGGATTAAAAAAAAGAAAGAAAAAAGGAAGAAAAAGAAAAAAAGAAGAAAAAAAGAGAGAGAAACATGGGCTAGGTACTAAAATGTCGGATCGGATCGGATCGGATCGGATAGGATCGACGATAAATTTCTTTTGTCCGTTAGACGAGAACGTTTAAACGATAGAACAGAAAAATGTGGATACGTTGGGGGTTGTGGATATGAAGAGAGGGTAAAAGGAGGATGGGGTAAGTGAGAGGGAAGATGAGGGGTGAGAGAGGAGTGAGAGGATAAGAGGGAAGAGGGATGGTCTCGAAATAAATGGCCACCGATCGGAGGCAGTACCCCGAGGCTTCTGACATCTCGACAGTTCGTAGCAAGATAAAAATGTTAAACCTTAAGGGGGTAGTTTGTCAGCGAAAACAAACGGAGAAAGAACGTTCGACAAGAGAAAAAGAAAAAGAGAGGAATAAAAAACAAAAAATAAAAGGAATAAAACAAAAATATAAATAAATAAAAAATTCTTTAATTAAGAATTTCAAATCCATCGAAGTATATCATGTGTGTGTGTGTATAATTTTTCTTTCCTTCGTTTCTTTCTATCGTTTCGTATTTCTATTTTTTTCTTTTTATAATTTTCTGTTTTATTAACCTAACAAAAATTCTCATAACTCGTATTTACTTTTATTATTACGTATTATCGTCTACACGATACGAGCATATTTTATCGATAAAGGCGATTTACATCGTAAAATAAATTCTTATTGAAGCTATTGTTATTAGAATAAAACGATTTGTAATTTGATTCTATTTAATTAATTGAAGCACATCGACGATTTGCTGATATAAAATATAACCTGTATATATACATATATATTTTCTTTCACCTTTTTTAAATTTAACATAACCTTCCTATAATTCTTCATCAAATAAATTATACAAATAAGTTATCCTGATCGATTTAACGAGGACTAACAAGTAACTAACAATCGATGTACTTAATAATAATAATAATAATAATAATAATAACAATAATAATAATAATAACAACAACAAAAGAATTAATAAATAATTTAATAGCAGATGAAAGAATTTTGGAAGAGAAAATTTGAGAAAGAAAAACGACACCCTGTAGAACGAAGGGTCTCGTTTCGTCGTCGTCGTCGTCGTCTATGACGTCCTTGACCTCGAGGTTAAACAAGGACGTCGTAGGACTTATCGTTTCGAATCACTTTGAATCACGTGACTGAGAAAATTCCAACTAAAGTCACGAAGGACGTTAACGAAAGCGGCCGACCAGAAGAAGGACAGAGACTATCTTTGTCCTCCTCTTTCTCCTTCTCCTTCCCTCCTTCCCTCCTTTCCTCCTTTCCTCCTTCCCCACCCACTTCCTCCTCCTACTCTACCTTCTCCTTCTCTTCCACCATCTTCTTTCTCTTTTTCTTGGTCGTTCGATTTTTTCGAGCTATTTAATTATGCTCCAATTTTTTGTTTACCCTTTATATTTCTGTTTATTTTTTTTCTTGCGTTTCTTTTTTTTTGTTTGTTTGCTTCTTCTTCTACTTTTTGGTTTCCCGCAGTTTCTACCGTTCTCATTTACTCGAGTATTCAATTCAATTTAACCTTTAACTTTTATAAACAAAAGTTGTTGCTAACCCTTCAACATTTTACCTCATTTTCTGTTTCTCTCTTTCTCTTTCTTTCTGTCTCTCTTTTGCTCTCCCTGTGTTGCTCTCTCTCTCTCTCTCTCTCTCTCTCTCTCTCTCTCTCTCTCTCTTTCTCTTCATTTTAAGTACATTTGTACAACGAACTCGCAACTTTCTTCATTTTCAACGGAGCCAATTATATCAGTCTCATTCAATTAAAGAGAGAGAGAGAAAGAGAGAGAATGAGAGAAAGGGGTGGAAGAGAGAAGAAAACTTGAGGAAAAGTAAAGAAATAATTATTTAACGCGTATCATTCTTTAAGATCAAACATAGGAATTAGTGACTTTAATTCGATACGATCGAATAAATAAAAGTTGCTAATAAATTAAGCCGATTAAATCGAGAAACGCGTTAAACTGCGTCGAACCGTATGGGAAGTATAACACCGTGTTTATAAATTCCGATTTTGAAAAATTGATAAGTTATATCATTCGTAGAAAATGAAGGAAGAATATAAATGAAATAAAACGACAAGTACGAGTGATGGATAAACTTTTTTGGTATATCAACCGACAAAGAAAGAGAGAGAGAGAGAGAGAGAGAGAGAGAGAGAGAGAGAGAGAATACACACACATATACACATACACGCATATTCAGTTTCTATCCGAAAAAGTTATTTCTTAAATTAAGATCGATAAAGCGAAAGAGAAAGCAATAGTGTTGTGTGTGTGTGTGTGTGAAAATATGGCCGAGAAACGTCGAACGAAGAAAATAAAACTATACCTAACTCTCGATTAAAAATTGAACCGATCATTCTCGTTCAAAATGAGCGTAACTTTGAAAGAATGGATGGGAAGTAAAAGTGATAGAAAAACTTTTTGGTATATCGACCGAGTGAGAGCGAGAGTGAGAGAAAGAGAGAGAGAGAGAGAGAGAGAGAGAGAGAGAGAGGACGCATCCATCTTTTATCCGAAAAATTATTTCTATTCGTGGTTCGATAAAGAGCGAAAGAGATAGAGATAGAGAGAAAGATATATAGAAAGAGCGAGAGAAAACGAAAGTGAGAAAGAAAAGAAAAGAAAAGAGAGAGAGAGAGAGACTGAAAAATGATCAAGAAACATCAAACGAAGAACAAAATACAAGAAGTAAAAGTAATAAAAAAACTTTTGGGATATTGAGAAAGAGAGAGAGAGAGAGAGAGAGAGAGAGAGAGAGAAGGGGGGGGGGGGAGAAGAGAGATAAAGAAAACACACACGTTGGTTTTTTTATCCAAAAAAATGATTTGTAGTTAAGATCGATTGAAAACAAGCAAGAAAGAGAAAAAGAGATAGAAAGAGAGAAATGTGGGTCGAAGACAGAAAAAAAAAAAGTAAAGAAAATAAAAAAGGACGACGAAGTTAATAGGTAGCTCGAGACTGAAAGCTTTTCTTTAGCCTACTCCACCTCACCCCAATCCACCCTACCTCACCCTTCCACCCTTCTTTTTTTCTTCTCCTTTATTTTTGTTTCTTTTACTTTCCCTCATTCACTCGAAGAAAGAAGAATAATAGCAACGAATTATCGATAATCCGTATCTGCTTCTATTACTATTACTACTACTGTTATCGCTATTGTTAATGTTGCGCTAACAACGATGACGATGACCATGACCACGACCATGACCATGACCATGACCGATGACAATAATGATGATAACAATGACGATGACGTTAAAGAATAAATAGATCTTGTTTCACGTTCGCTAATTCGTTTAAACCAACCGAATGATAAAAGTTTGTAAAATATATATATATATATATAGAGTAGAGATTAGAAGGAAAAAGTGAAGAAGAGAAAGAGATGGTCGAGTAAAAGGGATAAAGGGCTAAAAGGTGAAG
>NC_057691.1:6318590-6321090 GCF_014466175.1 Vespula pensylvanica | reverse complement strand
AAAAGAAATATAAAGTAATTCGACATCTTGAATTTTGTATAATTTATAAATTGTATTACGTTGTTTGTAATTTATTCGTGAACGATATAGGATCTATCAAAAGACACCGCTATTTATTTTAGTGATACTGAATATTTTTATATTAACTCGTATCTTGAATTTCGTGTAATTTATAATTATACTTTTTAATTATGCGATAATTGTGTATCGCATTGACGTGGAATATTATTAAAAATAAAATAAAAAAAAGAAACAAAGAAAAAAGATACAGTGATTCTACTTGTTGAAATAAAAGTAATGTGTACATACTTGCGTACATGTTGTTACTTCTGCGGCACATTAATCTGTGTATATATGAAATAAAAAAAAAATTTTAAGAATTAAAAATACTAATATCTCGAATTTTGCGTAATTCATAAACTACCTTGACTCCAATTATGCAACAACTGTATATTGTTTAGATACATTCGTGAATAATACAGTGACTTTTGTGACCTTTGTAGATAAATTGGAATAGATTTTGCCAGCTCCTTTCTCTCTCTCTCTCTCTCTCTCTCTCTCTCTCTCTCTCTCTCTCTCTCTCTCTCTCTCTCTCTCTTTATCTCTTTATCTCTATCTCTATCTACTTTTCGTTTAATCAAAATGCGTCATTGGAAAGAGCTTCAATTATGCGATTAAATCAAACGAATTCGACTCGAATAAAACATTTCGAACAAGCCAATCGTTTATTATTAACTCCTTCATTAATACTTCCAATTTATTTCTATCTGTTTGGAAAAAATATTAAAAAAGCAAAAAAAAGAAAAAAAGAAATAATGGTTGTTCAACAATATCGAAAATATTTCATCGGTTTACGTTAAATTCAACAACGTTTTCCGTCAAAACTATAAATTGAACGAGTTTACGCAAGGCATTTGCTTGTACAACACGCAGAGAAAACAATATTCGAGAAGTACAATTGTTCGATTCGATTCGATTCGATTCCATTCGATTCGATTCTATTTGACTCGATTCGAAATGCCTCGGGAATAAGATATATTTCTTCATATCGATAAACATACACATGTACACACATATATATAAACATTATATAGATGTGTATATATATATTTATATATTTTTTTATATGTATATATATTTATATTTTATATATATATATAAAGCTACATGTGTGTGTGTAAATCGAAATGATTCGATCAAGAAACTTACGAATCGATGATCAAAAAATTTAAGTTTCAAGTAATTCTATGGAAATATAACACGTATATTTGAAAACATAGATAATTTCTATTTTACATGATTGATCAATCTTAAAAATTTGAGTAGGAAGAATTGAGAGAGAAAGATATATACATATAAATTAAAAAAAAAAAAGACAAAAAAGATTGATAAAGTGTGAACATTATATGTGTATTTGAAAATATAGACAATTTTTATATTACATGATTGATCGATTTAAAAAATTTTATAGGAAAGATTGAGAGAAATAAAAGTAACAGAGAAAGAGAGAGAGAGAGAGAGAGAGAGAGAGAGAGAGAGAGAGAGAGAGAGAGAAATAGGGAAAGAGAAAGAGAGAGAAACAAATAGATTTTAAAAAAAGGAAAAAAAAAAAAGAAAATGAAATGGGAAGACTGATAAAGTGGAAACGTAATACGTGTATTTGAAAACATAGACAATTCGTATGTAACATGATTGATCGGTTTTAGAAATTTTGTAGGAAAAGTTTTGAGATAGAGATAAAGAGAGAGAGAGAGAGAGAGAGAGAGAGACAGAAAAAAGAGATAGACAAATAGATTAAAAAAAAAAAAAAAGACCCCCCCCGGAAAGACTGATAAAGTGGAAACGTAATACGTGTATTTGAAAACATAGACAAGTTTTATGTTACATGATTGATCGATTTTAAAAATTTTCTAGGAAAAATTTCGTGTGTATGAGAGAGACGGAGGAGGAAAAAGAAAGAAAGGAAGCAAAGATTAAAAAAAAAAAAGAATAATAATAATAATAATAATAAAATGATTGATAAAGGCTGATAATATCAATGATGATAGAGGGTTGATCTTTAATTTAGATTCGTGCGATATTATTGCAAAATCCTTTTCTTTTCTCCCTTTTTTTTTTTTTTTTAATATTCCCAAAGGAAGAGAAAAAGAGAAATAAGAAGAAGAAAAAGTTTGATAAGAACACATTGTTTCATAAAAAGTACGATAAGAATGAAATTTGTATTCGGATCAACATTATCATCTTGGGAATCGTAACCTTCGTATGCCGCTAGTTACATTTACGCGACTTTTCTTACTACTTACGTATGTCTCTCTCTCTCTCTCTCTCTCTCTCTCTCTCTCTTTTCTTTTTTCTCTTTTTCAGAATTTCGAAAAAGAGAGAGAAAGAGAGAGTCCAGAGAGGATAGATATTCGCTATGATCACGCAAAGTCAACGATCTCTTCCGTGAATCTTTAATATTTTCAAGAAAATGTTATTCGAAACTGTATTATAACTTTAT